>NC_045677.1:2968946-3256446 GCF_003331165.1 Xiphophorus hellerii
CGCTCGCGCGCGCTCCGCGGTACCCCTGTGATCTCTAGTTGCTGTGGGAAACCGCCATCTGCTGGTGCTCGAGACATCCCTGCGGAGGCATTTTTAAGGAGAGCAACACGGGGGTCGTCCAGGCTTTTGATTGGCTCAGCGTTCTGTCAGTTGCGTGAAGTTGACGTCCCGGAGTTATTTTCAAACGTGATAAGTTTTGGCACATTATCTTTACTAAGATCCTCCTCCTCCACTTTAACTGTTATGTCATGTTTTTTTTTTGTTTGTTTGTTTTTTTTCTTCCTAAGTTGATAAACTACTCTGAAAATGTAGGCTACCTTAATTTATTTGGCCACTAAACCTGAATAAAACTGATTATTTATTTAAGCTAAAATGTAAATAATTGGTGAATGGGTAAAAAAAAAAAAAAAAAAAATCTCAAGTTTACCCCGATAAGCTATTCCCATGAATATGAAGAGGCCTCCCTCTATTTCGGAGGAGAAAAACAAGCACCTTATAGTCTGTTTGCTTTTCGGCTTTCCCCTGCATGCCTCTGGAGGACAGAGACGGAGATGGCCCATAGATGCCAGGGCGCTGCCTTTACACTCTTTGCCGGGACTGGAAGGATTTTGGGATGGGATAGGAAAGACAAGACGCCATCTCAGCCTCCAAAAAAAGGAAAAGAAAAACCCTGTCTTGAAATGACTGCGGGTAAGAGGATTAAGGCAATAATGCCCTTCTCTTCTTGAAGGGTTTTTTAGAGAGGATTTCTTCTCCCGGAGCAAAACCGTTTAGGTAGGGAATTAAGGGCAGCGCAGTAGCCTTTCAATGTAAAGCTTGCATATTTTGTTGAGAGCTTCCCTGAGAACGTGCATGGCCTATAGCTACCTTAATTTTTTTTTAGCAGCAGTAGCTGCAATGTTTATTTGAAATTATGTTAATATTTAAGCAAAGATGTCCATGAGATTTGTCTTTTCTTGTGCTACAATAAAACCGGGCTGAAATAGGGAACTCATTACTTTAAAAAAAAAATTGGAATAAAACCTAATCTGGTTAGTAAGTTTAACAAGTTTTATTTATATTCTCTCATTTTTCAGTTTATCAAGTTTAAATGATAAATATTTTTAATAAATATTGTTTTACCTAAATATTTAAATTGGGAGAATTTTAAACTTAATTCGTTTAAAATGTCTGGTACAAAGTAGAGTAAAATCTAAAATAGCAATTCTCAGTCGAGTTTATAAATGATAACAAGTGACGCGTAATACAAAAATTTTCTACCGAGGTTTAATTTGAAATTATTTACAATTTTTCTATGTGCGCTTCAAAGTCTTGGGGGCGGAGGGGTGAGGGGAATCAGGAAAAAAAAAAAAAAACTCGTGCGCCTCTCTGGTTCTGTCGCTTCGGTATTGGGCTCCTATCACTCGGGTTTTCTCCGAGCTCTGAGAGAGAAAGAGGATTAACTTGTGAACCAATGGAAATAAGAACTTAAACGGGAGGTAAATCTGGCCACTGTCTCTTTGTGAGCACCGTCTCTAAAGCAATTAAAGCGAGAAAGAGTTTCTTCTCAGCGCCTCTCCACCTAAAGCTCCTTAGAGCGACCAGAGCTGTCCAGCGCATCTGATGGGCTTATGGGACGCCATCGCCCCCCCCCCCCCCCCCCCGAACCTCACCAACCCCACCAACCCCTAACGCAATGTGGACACACAACACTTTTATAATAACAACAAAAAAACCAATGCCTAGAAATACCCAAATTACAAATCAGCTAATGAACAGTGAAGGCCTCACAGGCAGACTATGATCAATAAAAACAAGCAGTGATTTGAGCTTTAATGCAAAAAACGTATATATATATATATATATATATATATTTGTACTTTTTTTATGTGCCAATATGTAACAAGGCCACTTGTTTAGAATATTTCTTACCATTGCATTCTGCACCTCCAATACCTAATTAATGCTGCTAATGACGCTTTCTGCTACTTCATTAATATATCAGGCGGCAGGCCGCAGCCTCCCCTGCACCATTCAAGGGTATTCCGGCATCTGTTCATCCCACAGCAATTAATCATTTTGATTTGTGCTTTAAAATGGACTTCTTGCAGGGAGGACCTTTTTGACAAGAATAACAAAGCAATTTTGCCAGCAGGCACCTCTCAGACACCTTATTAGCAGCACACCTCCACAGTAAGACCTGCTCCCCTTGTTCTTTTTTTCCCCTCAAATCCAGCCTATTATAGAAATGAATTTTTAAGACACAGCAGCAATGTTATGGTTTTATTGTCAGCAGCGTGCCTCTGAGTCCTCCTGAAATCCCTTTTTATTGGTGACAAGATCTCGGAATCTCGTCAGCAAATCCCTCCTCTAAAAGTTTTCAACCTGTCAGTTTCCTGGAAAAGCTGGATAATTCCCCCCCTCTTTTTTCCCCGTCTCCCCTCATCCCCTTCTCTCTTTCTCTCTGCCCTCTTTTCTCCCTTGTCTCAATCCCTCTGTCTCGTTTCTTTTTCCTTGCCTTCCCTGCTCTCGGTCTTTTTCTCTCTCTGGCCCGGATCCCTCTGCACAAGGGCCCCCATTGTATAGTCTTAATCCAGAGGCAACACAGCTTTAGGGACATGCAGGGATAAAAGGCCCATCAAGCCCACAACTTTATGGGGGCAAATCTCTCCCTAATCCTTCGCTTTATCTAAACAAAAGCCCCTCTGCCCTAATCCACCTATATGCGTTTGAAAAAAAAAAAGAGAGGAAAAAGCAACGAGAGTGGCACAGAAAGGAGAGGAGGAAAGAGAGAAAACAAGAGATTGTCAGAAGGGGAAAAAAAATCTCACACTCTCGGGTCAAACCGGGAGAGATCATCATGGGAAGGTCAGGATTTTTTGGAAGAGGGAAGTTCCGCTGACGGGCTCTCACCTGCAGACGTTTGAAGTGTGCTGACCTCTGACTTGAAAGCAGATTTTAATTGAACCCTCGATTCATGAACACATTGGCAGTCGTTGCAATAACAGCATCCTGCAGGTCGCCTGATTCTGAGATCAAAACAGAGTTTCAAATTATCGGTAATGGCTAATTCAGCCATTACCAACTGAATTAGCCATTACCTAAATTTACTTTTTCATGAGAAGAAAAAGAAAAGAAATATGTCATTTACTGTCCCACAGCGGGGAAAGTTAAGCATACATATTCAAACTAAGGAACAAACAAATAATAGGAGACTGTACATTAAGGGCAAATTTATGTAAATAGGAAATAAGCACTGTCCATGCTTGTTAAAGATGACTCTATCACCAAAAGAAAAGTACAGAAAATGTAATTTTTCTTGTTGTCACAGTTCAAATAAAGGTTTGATTTATATGAAACGTTGTTTTTAACAATCTCTTTACAGTGTGGACAATATTTTTTACACAGACAGGACAGATTTTTGATCAGACAATGTTTTGATTGAGGTTGTACTTTATTACAGCGTTCACACTGTTTTCATTGCCTCGACATGCGGATAAGAAACTTATTCCCAAGTTGTGGGATAAAACCCTGGTCATCTACATGGAACATTAATATCCTCCATATATTTGTGGTGCCTGTTCTCCCACTGACAGAAACATTTTCATCCCAGTGCTCATGCTGTCCCCAGACAGAATGACTCCCTGTGCAAAAACTGCTATCACTAAATCAAAAAAGCGCCTCTGCTAAAATGCATATTTATACCACATGCTAAGATAGGGAAAATATTATTTGAAATATGTTTAAATGGACTATGACAGGTGCATTTGTTTTAACATGGTGATGAAAAAGACTTTTATTTATAAAACAAAACAAACCAAAACTTCCCTGAGAATTTGTCCAAGTGCAGAATTGTTAAAAACAAAATAATTAAGACACTTCAAATTTCTCCTCTATGAATTTGTTCATATACAAATAAAAACACTTTAAAGAATAATTGTTTTAAACGCTGTTGACTAAGAAATTGTAACCAAACTCACTGATCTCTGATGTTTTGCAGAGAACAGTGAAATATGATTAATCTGGACGGGTTGATACTTTCATATTTAAATAAAGACCAGAAAGGTTTTTTATTTAGGTATATGCACACAATAAATAATTTTCTTTTGTTTGTTGTTAATAAATAGCAAAAAGAGAATTGTAGCAAAGTTTGAGTTCTAATTGCTCTGTTTGAATTAGACATTGGGCAGTTTTCCAAGCATACATAGCATATTCAATAAATTAGAATATGTAATCTGAGGAAGCTTGTTTGTCAGATTAAAAGTGCCTTTTTAAAATAACTTTTAAGCAGGTATTACAAATACTATTTAATAATCCCACATTTTTGTATTAAACATGCTTTTTATTGGTCTGATGTAATATTTTAATGATTTTGTGTCCTTATACTGTCAGCAGAAAATGAATTTTTAGAGCACATTTCAGCAACAAGGCAGTTCAAAGTTCTTTATGCCATAAAACATAATATAGTAACCAATTATAAAACAAACAATGAACATTACATTTTGTCTAAAATCTATTCTCTCAGTGGAAGGACTTTAGAACCGGTCCCTGGTTTTAGTCAGAACACCAGCAGCAGCGTTCTGGATCAGCTGCAGCTGGAGGATTGATTTGTTAGGCAGATCTGTGAAGACACTGTTACAGTAATCAATGTGACCAAAGAGAAATGCCTGAATGGGTTTGTGTAGATCTTGCTCCCACATTAGTTTTTTAAGCTTGTAAATGTTCTTCAGGTGATGGAAGGCTGATTTTGTAACTGTCTTTATGTGACTCTGAATGTTCAGGTCAGAGTCCATCACTACGCTCTAATCCTGCCATCTACATACACATCACATCCATCTACAGTCTGGGTTCCCAAACTTATCAGCATCCGATCCCCAAAATAACAGCAGAGACTGATGACCCCCTAAAAATACATATAATAACTTCCCTCTAATTATTTAAAAATAAATACATAGGGTTAAGTTATATGTATTTTTAAATAAATTTCTTTTGAAAAATGACTTAAAGGTATATTACTGTATATTTTATAATGATACATTTAATAGAAAATCTTTTGCATTTCATGACATATTTATTTATTTATTTGTTTGTCTAACCCTACACCTCAGGAATTGCATGATTTTGACAATAATTTAGCTTTGGGAACCCCTGATCTACAGTAATGCCATTGAGTGAATGTCTTAATACTTACAAGAAATGATTGTCGCTGCATTAAAGAATCTCCCACCCAGAGGCGACTTTCCTTACAGAGATAGTTTCATGGAAGACTCTTCTGGACTCATGCAGTCTATAACACCATTGGACGTGATCTCCCTTTCCCTGGATTTTCCTCTAATTAAGGAAATGCGTGTGTGAGGCCAACTCTTAGCAGCAATGACAAAGCTAAAGCTTCTCAGAATAACCAGAATCCCTTTGCTTTCCCTCAAACATCTGTCTTTATGGCAGAAATTCCAGCCGTATCAGCTCTGTGCCAGACAATCAGACTCTAATCTAGAGCTGGATTTAGAAGATCGAGAGCCGAGGAAAAGACAGATGTAAAGTTCACGGAGCTAGTTAAAAACCTGGAACATTACAGGTGAATATTTAAACATCATAACTATTTAATGTATTTTTTTTACTCTTTTTTCTTTTACTCCTTAAAACATCATTTACTGAAGGTTTTTCTCAATCACAATGCCACACTGTGAGTTTTTCCTCGACTCTGTGACACTTTCAATGAGTTGCCTTCATTAACACCCTCAATTACCTTCGCCTCTTTGGCTGCATTCCCAGCTAATAGAGCTAACCCAGAGCTAATGAAGCAAATAGTTGGGACAATTTAGTCATTAGAGATAATTAAGACAATCCAATGCAATCCAACCCAGAGCAGGACAGGAGAGAGAGGGAGAGAAGCCACCAAACGAAACATCATTCTCAGCAAAATCAGCCAGAGCAAGCACAATTCGTCAGCCTGGATTGTGTGAATCGTTCCCCCCGGTGGTATTGTTCATAATATTTGAATTATTATAAGTCTGATCAGCAGCTGGCTGCAGGCAGCTCCGGTTCCCCCATGCAGGGATTACACCTGGCCTCAGGAGGGGGAAAATGTTTCCTAAAGAGGCACGCAGACAGAGGAGACGCGATGCATTCCACCACAATAAAGCAGAAATCCTCTTCTTCACAGCGTATTACAGGAATGAACATAAGGGATTGTGTCATTGTTGGCTCGTAATCTGGCTTTAAACTCCTTGTTTTACAAATGGGTCTCTTTAAAAAGCTTTTTTTTTTCTTTTTTTTGTCCAGATCTTTTTTCTCCCTGTTTCCTCATCAGCAGTTTTTACTGTTTCTTTGTCTGCTCAGATGGCATTATTTTTTTGAGAAGTCTTGCAAAAATGATCTGAATTTATCATGTTTAACACACACACAAAAAAAAAATCAATCTGTAGGGTTTTATCTTTGTATGTGAAGTGCATCTCTTTCTTATTAGCTTGTAAATATAGTGTCACAGAAATAGATGATAGATGTTGAGGTGTAATGATTTTGGAAATACCATCCCAGATGAGGGTAAAACTCTAACATGGCTGCCTTTCTTTCTTTTTTCTTTCATTTAACAGAACAAGCAGCCTGTGAGAAGCAAGTCCTGACAGAAAAACCCAAGTTCCCATGCTCTCTTGTATCTTCTGTCATTACAGAGGAATATTTTATTGATATTCATGGTAGAATTAAGAAATTCTAAGATGGATCTAAACTTCTTTCCTTTACATTGGAAGAACTAATCTAATCTGGAGACTTAAACGAAAAGGGCAGTATTATGTATTTTCCAGGCACATAGTGCCATTGTATGCTACAATCAAGTAGCTGTGTTAGCTTCAGTTATTATAAAATTCTGACTTCAAAATTATGACTTCAGGAGGGCATTTAAAAAAAAAATTCTATTTTGGAACTTTGAAATTCTGACATAGACAGCTCAGCTGAAGGACGCAGGATGTAATTTTTAAGTCACTCAGTCATGATGCAGCTGATTCAACAAAAGATGCTCAGAGAGTCGAAATGTAAAAGAAGCTCTGGCAGGATTGGCCAGGGAGTATTTTCAGGCCACAGACAGTTTGACACAAAGGAGGGATATGTGATGTGACATGTTGTTTTGAATAGGAATTTTGATTTCAACAACCTTACAGAATTTTGCAACAGTCTCATAAATTAAACTGACTTTTGGGTGCCCCCTTTCTGCAGGAATGAGGAGAAAACTTTAGCAGGTGAATCTCACATATTGGAAGGCAGGAGGTGTTTGTGGTTTAGCTGAATACCTGCTGACTTTAGTTTAAAACTGTAATTTTATTTCTTTTACCGCTTGCCCATGCTTCCTGTTGGCTTTAGTTATTAAAAGCTACAGAATTTTGTTTAGAAACACATCATGGCACAAAGACCTGCTCACAAATCTTATTTCTTGCTTATGCTGTTGAGAAGTTCTGCCCCCTCTGCAAAAGATCCAGAATGTGGTGCAGACATAAAAATATATTACTAATGACAAAACAAAAGAACAGCACAATTCATCATTAAAAATATTTTTTCCTTCTTTTTGTGATAGTTTGGTTTTGCCATGAATCCGGTTTGTGTATAGGGATTAACAAAAGTATTCATACAGCTGAAGTTTTGCTCATTACCACCAGATACTACACTGCAGTTTTAATAACTTTCTTCACCATAACTGTAAAGAAAGTTAAACTTGGTTTTGAAAGTGTCTTAATACTGGAAAACTAACAATGTGCAATGCATTTGTATTCAGTTCTGAAAGTCAATACTCGAATTTTTCAGCCTATAAGTTGTTCTGGAGTATAACTCACAAAAAATGCAGATTGGAGTCGCATTTATTTAGACCTTGTTGAATATGAGGGGAACCTATTCTATGTTGATGATATGATTTGGTGACACATTGTGTTCAGTTGCTTTTCAACAAACTAACGGAAACTGTAGAGTTTGTCTTGGAAATCTGCTGGAAAAGCTCCACTCCACCAGTGAAGTGCGCAGTGCAGCGGAGCGAAGCGGAGACGCATGCAGGGAGGCAGTTTCATGGCATGAACAGTAATATCACAAAGGCCCGCCTGAATTCAGATATTCGGAGTGGAAGGGTGGGGGCAGAGCAGCAGCGTGTGGAGTGAATGTCTAATGTCCAGTCAACAGTTTCCCCCACCTGAGCCATGGGTTTCTGCAGCTCCTCCAGAGTTACCACAAGACCTTTGGCTCCTTTGCTGATTAATGCTATTTTTCCATTTCTGGGTCATTTGAGAGATTTTTACTTGCCAAAATCTGAAGCTCTGTATAATTTTCTTTTCTACCTCACAATGATGCTCTATTTTGAGTTTTGAAATTTATTGTTGAATTTAAATCAAAATTTTGATTTAAATGTGAAAACTTGTTTATTCAGACTGTTATTTATTTAAAGCTTCACCTTTGTCTCTGTCTTTCTCTCTGGCTAACAAGCAGTAATGAAGTCATTCTGACAACCAGTGGAACCGCAGGAGCTTTTCATTGGGTTTTTGTTAGGACTGATTCATTTGGGTGATTGAGACTCATGACAGATTCGTTAGCAGAGGCTCTGCGGCTGATGGATACGGCTTACTTCGGGTGGACCGAAATGATTTATGGGATATCAATGTTTTGGAGTGCTTAACTGACTGAAACTGATATGAATGAGAAGTCTGATGGAGTCTTTAAATCAAACAGTAATTTTGGATTGTTAGGAGTTATACCCAGGCACGTGCAGAGGGGGCAGGCGAAGGGGGCTTTAGCCCCTGCCCCTTTTAATCCTTGATGCCCCTACTGCCCTTTTTGAAAATTTTTTTTTCAAAAAAAAATATTTTTTAATTTTTTATTTTGTTAATCTGTATGTCAGAAGGCCTGCTTGTGCCCCTCAGCAATAATATTTAGCTAAATATACTAATTTAGCAAAATAAACTAGTCTGGCTGCCCTCAGTCTAATAATGATTCTCAGTTTCTCTGCCTCCATGTTGTTCAGACACCGGGTCCACAGTGAGGGGGGCTGATCGAGTTCCCCCTTGAAAAGTCATAGCACCCCCAGAAAATATTAAATTACATTTTTTTAAAATCTGATTTAACATTATTTATATGTAGTTGTTGCAGCATTTTCATCAAAAGACACAAAATAAAAATAAATTATTATATACTGAGTTAAAAAAAAAAAAAAAAAAAAAAAAAACATCCCACAAGAGGATTTGAACTTTGTCTATACGTATTATCACTTCCAGGAAACAATTGCCATGATGCCGGCTCCGCCCCCATGCAGACGTGGAGCAATCCTCCCCCAATTATTCCAGAGCATTGGTCAGCAACTGACCAATCGGCGGTCGCAATTTGTCAGAAAGTGTACATCCCTTATCTAGATGAACTGACTTTGACGATATTGACAGTGTTTATCATAGCAAACTATCACATGTTAGTCAGCACAAAGGTAACCGGTAGTAAGCATAACATGTTTTTATCATAATAGTGATAGTCAAATGAAGCCCCGTAGCGCTTAATTAGGCAATTAAATAAACACAAGTTAATTAAAAAAAAAATAAAATAAAAAACAAATATGACCCTTTGCACTTGATGTCACTGTCTCCACCACGATGGATGTTCCACACCTTTGCTCTCCTGTAAAGCCTGTCAAAATGCGTACATGTGGTAGCCTAATATCACTTTTATTTAGTTAATTTCGCAGTAAAATGCCCACAAGGTGCTGCACGGTCGGCTGCACAAACAGACAACGGTCAAAACCAAGCTTGTCATTTTATCTTAACAAGGAAAGATGCGGCGATGGACGCAACTGTCAATCATAATGACTGGCAGCTCTTGGTGTAACCACGGATTTACAGCGAACACTTTATACAAGGTAAGAAGGTTAACGTTCATATACTTTATAAGTAAGTAAGATTAGAAAAATATCAAATATCACATTATGGAGAAGATGGTGTCTAACCATCAGTAACCATGGAAACAGTGCCACGCCGTCATGTAGGCTAGTATGTATGAAAAAAAATGATTAGTGTCTCGTTTTCGGTATGCTTTTAAGGCTGCTCCGGATTAAGGGGAAACTCTGTTTATGACACAGTGACATAAAGCATGTGGTGTGAATTCAGGCAAAGTTGGTAATTTCATCAGGGCCAGCCCAAGCCTCCATGGGGCCCTAAGCAAAATTTGGTTTTGGGGCCCTCTAGTTCTGCTAACAATGTGGACTGGCTGCAATCAGTCCGATCATTAGATCATTCACACACCTGCTATAAACTTATTGCATCTCTGGCAGTGCTGTATACATTGTGTAAACAGCACTGCCAGAGACAGACATATCAACTGGTCGATATATAATGTATCGACCAGTTGATTTCTGGGCGCCAATTTTCTTTATTTTGGGGGATTGTGATCAGCTGATACTTACATGTGAAGCCCATCTTATCCCCTAATCTTATCTTCGTCAGTAAAGGTTTAAAAATCAGCCTCTGTCCTTTTCTGCTCTGCAGTGAGAGGTTTGACTGACAGACCGGCCCACCAGGTCAGGTCTGCAAGTTTACAGTTAACAATATTCACCCCACTGATGCCAACTCAGTGACTTTCTTGCTATATTTAGCAACAAGACAACAAAATTCATATCAGCCAAAATCAAAATCGGCTGCTCAGGCTTTTTAAAGATCGGTAATCAGGGATCGGCCAGAAAACTGCAATCGTTGCAGCTCTACACACATATTCATGACATTCTTTGATTAAATACATTTCTCTTAAGCGTTACTGCAATAGCTAAAAATTTTATTTATACTAGGTGAGTCTTTCTCCCCTGAGGATGTGGACCGGTTCCGGTACTGGACTGATTCTGAGTCTTCAAATGATTTTAACAGAAGTTCCACATAACATAGAAGTTGATGTAAAAATAATGTTTGTTTTAGCCACAAAATGATTATGCTCAGCAGCAAACAACATATCCCCAACTACAGCATAGAGAAGCTCATCGATGTAGCAGCTATATAGCCTGACGTAAAAACATTTTGCTAGACAATGTCAAACATTGAGAAGTTTTAATTATTGTTATCAAACGTTATCAAACATGGCATTTTGTCAGCTACAGTTTCAGATCAACTCAGACCTCCAGGACTGTCAGCAGCAAAAACTGCAACTTTATACCTGTTGGGGAAAATATACTACATTTGCTTTGCATTGTTCCCGCATGATGGCAATGATATAGTAGGATCCAATTAAATTCTTGATTAATATGGGTTGTTGCTATGTTGTTGTACGGTGTTTCAAGATCTTGTTCAATGTGCCTTTTTTTAACTTTGAGCCCCTGCCCCTCCAAAGGTCTCTGCACAGCCCTGGTTATACCTCTGCTAAAACCTCTGATTCCAGTCAGCTGATTCCTCCTCAGCTCCTGCTTCAGTTCTTCCAGCTTGATCCTCCTGCTCCTCCTGCTCGGCTCCCTCTACTGCCTCTGAATGGAGTCTTGCTGGGCCCAACTGACTGTGTAACTAGTGGGCCGGCCCTTCACAGTGGGGTGTGGGATTGTTAGAGAGACTGTGTTTACATTTGGTTGAACTGTATGTTTTTGCCACGAGCGCCATGGATTCATCCTGCGTCCTCAGATTTAAAACTGATTGCTGTCACCACCGTTTCTACACACACACACACACACACACGCACGCACACCTGCACACCAACACACACACACACACACATCCACGCCCACACACGCATGCACACGCCAACCATCCTATCACCTCTCAGTGTTTCTCCACAGCAGGGAGTAGGAGGAGGAGGCTAATGGATATGTTTGTTTACCTATTTGTCCTTGACATGATCAATCGATCAACTTGCTAATTCACTGTCACTGTGGACTCATTACATTTCCATTTAGATAGATTTCTTTGATGCTTCATCTTGGACTTGTCTTTCCTTTGAATGCATGGATGTACAGTAAGGATGTTTGTAAGCCAGCTCATTATTATTTAAAGGGGCAATGTTATATAAAATCAACTTTTTTGAGCTTTTTGTTATGTTGTAACATTATTCCCTCATCAAAAACATACCTGGAATGTTGGCTTAATTCTTTAATGCATGTTTGAGAAATCCTTTAATCTCCCATAGCAACCATTCAGCAGTGCAAAATGCCTGCGTGGACCTAGCCCCGCCTTCCAGGATGAAGCTCCTCCTCTGAGCACTTAACAAACACCTTGTGGAGCTGTGCATCTGCTGAGCTCATTGTAAGAGCTTTTTCTCAGTATTATGCTGGTAAAAACATTGTTAAAGGGTTAATAGAGGAGCCATGTTGTGAAAGAAATTTCTGGCTCTGATTGGTTGTTTTTGACTGGGAGAGATGCAATAGTAACTTTGGGAGGAGTTGGAGGAGAATGATCTTTTCACAGATTATCGGTCAACATATTACACAGTCACGACATGGAGATAATTTCAACAAATATGTAAAAAAACATATTTTTTTATAGAAGTTACATACTGCAGCTTTAATGGATCATTGGACTCAAAGATACAGGAGCCAATGCCCCCTTTTCTGTGACGTCTTCTGGGACTCAGTTTTTTCATTGGCTTGTTTGGCCATAATAGGCTTTATATGATGACTCTTCACCTCTGTCAGATCCTGCCATGATCCAAACAGAAACACACATTCATCACTACCAACACACACCGGCGCACGGTTCCGATCAATAGCCATAAATTTGATCCTTGACAAGCTGACACCTGCACCCTGTTTCTCCTGACCACTCCTAAGGTAACCCACACCCACAGACGAACACTTTTCTTCCCCTTCTCTCTCCTTCCTTCCCCTGACACACTTGTCAAGGACCTCGTTGACCTTTGACCCTGCCCCACTTGACAAAGTTATTGATTTCTCTTTTTTTTCCTGACGACCCTCTGAATCCGGGATGAAAAAAGACGAGAGCCAGGGAATTAGTCTCCACAGTCAGGTAAAATGTTTGGGAAGCTGGGGATGACGAGGAAGGATCGATGCTCTGATGGCTGAGCTTGCAGCACTAGAAATAACTGTCAGCCATGGAGAAAATCAGCAGCGCTGGAGGAAAGAACAGACTGGGAGAGGCTGAAAGAGGTGGAAAAATTTTGTTGTATTTTTTGTCAATTTAACTGTAAATTACTGTTAGTGTACCATGCCTATGAAAACCTTTTCACCACTTTGGATGTTTCACCCTTTTTATTGTTATTCCAAATCAATCATGATCAACAAATTGTGACTGATTTCAATATGACAATTAAATAAAAATATTTAATATAACAAAAGTGAATGCATAACATTCAGCTTTGTTTTCATTCACCGTATAATTGCACAAATTGGAATTATGAAAATAAATTTGTTTAAATTGAATTTTTTTTTTAAAATCACAGGTATTTTATATATGTTTCCGCTCTAGAATGAGGTGGTTTTTCAGGGGTATCAAAATTTGTGTATTTTGCAAAACTGCAATGGAAACAGTTTTTTCGCTTCACACGAGCCACGTGATCGACAATCGGATGTTGCTGCTGGCCGAAAAGACGAAGAAGATGTTGGGAAGTGGAATGAGGATGATGGTGCAGCATGTTTTTTGATGATTTATCATGTGACAAACTTACTCACGTGTGACTTCATTTGCATTTCTCATTTAATTGAAACACTGCAATTGCGAAATTGTGTTTTTTCAACATCAGTGGAATATCGACAACATTTTGTAAACGTTTGTAAAGGAACTGATTTAACATTTAAAACTCTGCATCACATCTCTTATTTTGTGAGCCTCTGCTGGACCTTTAGGAGCTGTAGGAGAAATATTACCATAAAGTGCTTTAAGCCGTCAGCTCCTCTGGGCTGACCGTCACCTTAGTCTGAGAACTTTGTTGGGTGTGATCTTTTATTCTTGCTGATCTCAGCTAAATGTACATGCAAAGTTTTCTGGGAGCTTGCTTACAGCAGGAGCCTGAACTGCCTGCACACATTGAAACTGTTGGAGTTTGTGGGTTTTTACACCTGGCAGCCCTGATGTAATGCTCATCCGAACTAGTCCTAACTTCAATGAAATATAGTGATACAAATTAGGGATGCACTGATATGAAAATCTGGGCCGATGTCAATATGTTGGTATTGCTGTAATGGCTGATAACTGATATTTACCCAGATATACATATATGATATATATTTCCCTACTCTTTTGACACCTTGAAAATCACAACCACGTCACTGTTTCAGTTAAACTCCCCACAGTCCTATTTCCCTGTCACATGACCAACCTTCGTCTTTCCGCTGCCAGAAACAAACGGCAACAAGATGCAAATAAACATCAGCTGTTGATGTCGGTCAAATTTCATTTATCAAAGTTAGTGCCAATACATTGTGCACCCCTGATGAAAATGCATAATATGACATTATGAAGCAGCTAGCATGTTACACACATCGTCAGAATGTTAGCATCCTGATCTCAGGTTTATTTACATCTTCACAACCGAAAGTTGAACCGCTTCGCCCTGGTGTTGGATTATAATCATAACTTTGTGAGGGATACCTCAGAGTTCATCAGACAAATAATTAGACTTTATGCAGTAGAACAAGCAATCTTTGACTCCTTGAGCTTGTTTTCTTTTCAGTTGTTCCCACCGATGTGTTTGCATTTCTCTCTCAGAGTTGGGGGCAGAAAGCTTCCTCAGCAATCATGGCTCCCTTTTAAAAACACAGCTTGCAAAAATCCTTTCTCAGTCCTCCACTCCTCATGGATCAGGTTGGAGATTTCACAGTGGTGTTTGGAGGTGACACACTTCTATATAATCTCTTTTTCTTATTTAATTTCCCGCCATCCTCTCCTGTGATTCTACCCCTGTCACTTTAGACGCAGCTGAGAGACTGATTTGGCTTCCATAATCTGTTCTCCCATTGCCCCTCCTCTACTTGGAGGAACCTTGAAATATCATATAAGGAGATTATTTCATTCGTAATTGATTGAGTGACTCTTCAGCCCAGACCGAAATACTTCAAAGTGTGTGAATTAAGACTCGGGATGGGATGACTGAGGCAGGGAGGGGCTGGAGGAGGCGTCGTGGCTCCATTAGGCTACCGCTGAGGTCGAGCTGCTGAGCCTCTTTGGCTGGCAAATAGGAGCTGAGTCTGATCCTAAGATGGCAGCAAGTTGGCTAAACCAAGAAGTATTGGTCAGAGGATCCCCGTTTGCCGCAGAGGCTATTTGGCTACGTCTTTATTTCTGAGGCAGATTCAAACGATGTGGAAAAAGTTTGTAGAAACTTTGAGTCAACTTAGAACATCTTTTAGCACGTGGCTCTGTTTAGCTTCCCTTATGTGTTTTCTGAACATTTGGATGTTATTAAAGGGGCAGTATTATGTGAAATTGACTTTTTTGAGCTTTAGATCACGTTGTAATATTATTCCCTCATCAAAAGCATACCTGGAGTGTTGTCTTGATTCTTTCATGCAAGTTTTAGAAATCCTTTAATCTGCCATGTCAACCATTCAGCTGGGTGGACCAAGGTGCAGCTCCTCCTCACAGCTGCAGTTTCTAAGCTTCTAGCTCATCTAAGCTTCTAGAACATCCCTCTCCTGCGACTCCCGCACTCAGCTCCTTCAGACTAGCCAGCAGCAATTAGTAAACACCTGGTGGAACTGCGCATCTGCTGAACTCATTGTAGGAGCTACTTCTCAGTGTAATGCTGGCAAAAACGTTGTTAAAGGATTAGTAGAGGAGCCATGTTGTGATGACTTTCTGAAGGTGGAGTTTCAGAAAGAGGAGGAGTTTTTAAAGAGACAGACTTCTGATTTCAACTTAAATTACAAAGTGAAATTTCTTTTATAAATGCATCATTTTTAGAACAACTGAAGGTAACACGGATACTTGATGGTGCTGTAAAAATGATCAAATGTGGCTGGAAAACATAACACTGCCACTTTAAGACTGCCAGGTTCATGAATCTTTTCAAGAATTTCACAAAAAAATCAATCTTTCTGCTTTCATTTAAAACTCAAGTTTGCACAAGGTTGCTAAGACAACAGGAGTGTATAACTGGGGTTACCTTTGTATGAATCTATAAAGCGATATGTTGATGCATAAGTAGTATTAGTCCATCTACGTACATCTCTGCAGGCAGGTCTAAAATTGTTCTTAGAAACATTATTTCTCTTAACCAGAATCAATAAATATGGATTAGATTTTTTAGATTATTGTCAAGAATGAACTTAAGTTGTGATATATACATTTGCCACGAAGGGGACACAGCAAACATCTGGAAAAGTTGATTCCATCAACTGAAATTTTTGGCCAACATGCAAAATGTTAATCAGACACATCACAACTGAAGGCAACTTTATTTATATAGCACCTTTGAGCCAACGACAATCCAAAGTAATTGTACAAGGAAGTTAAAAACATCATATAATAAGAAAAAACACATCAAACAGATTAAATTGAAACAGGTTAAAAAAAATATATCAATTTTTGAAGACAAGGCCACAGCAAATAGAAAGGTTTTTAATCTTGTTTTAAATGAACTCGCGGGCGCACTCTTACAGTGAGCAAGACATTTATTCCAGATATGCTGACTGTCAGGAATTGAGTTTTTCTGTGTATTTATTTTGAGTTTCTGTGTTTTCTGAGTCTCCGTGTTGTCCTGTCTCCCCTTGATTAGTTCCCAGGTGTGTCTCGTTCCCTGATTACCTCCTGTGTATTTAATGTCACCTGTGTCTCTGTGTCTTTGTCGGGTCCTCGTCTGATATGTGCCCGTTCTGTCTTCGTGTCCATTCGTTTATCCTGTTCTCTACCAGTGTTGAGCCTTAGCTTCCGCTCAGCTGTGCTGCCAGGTTTTTGGACTTTGGATTTGTTTTTCATTATTAAAATCATCATTTTCTCACATCTACCTGGATCCTCAGCGTCTGCCTCACCACCATCCATCACCACACTTCTTGACACTGACCTCTTGTTATTTTTGTGACGACTCTCGCAGCAGCATTCTGGATAAGTTAACAATTATCAACTCTACTAAAAACAAAGGCATAAACAAATTTTTCTGATGAATCGTCTAGTTCTCACAATATTTTTTAGGTGATAATATGCTATCGTTATTAAAAATTTGACATGGTTGAGAAGGTTCGGATCAGGATCCATGATCACCTCCAGATTCCTGGCTTTTGTCAGATCATTTTAAAATAACAGATTGAAGGCAGATGATCATTTTTAATGTATGCTCTTTTGGTCCAAAAACAAATTCTTGGGTTTTATGAGCACATCATCGCCATTGTAAAACATGGTGGTGGCAGAATCATGCTATGTGGATGCTCTCAGAGGCTAAAACTGGTGGCAGGATGGAGCTGAAAACAGGACCGTCCTGGTTACAGGCTGCACTAGAACGGAGACTGGAGCAGATGTTTATTTTCCGGTAGGATTCTGGCAAGACTTGGAAAATTTGTGTTCACAGATTTTCTTCATCAAACCTGAACGGAGCTGTTCAGCAAATAAAGAGAGTAGGGAAGAGAATTTAGTCTGTAGACAAAGACTTCCGGTTGTAGATACACACACTCACAAGCCAGATTTTCAAGACAAACAAAAATTTGATGAAAGCCAACTAACCCCGGCTGGTGTGAATGTTTCCTTAGTATGCCACCATTGCACAGTCTGCCCCTCTGCCCCGGCCCCCAAAGAAAAAGATTCTAGATCTGCCCCTGTGCTCTCCATCAACCCAAGACCTGATGCTTAAATTCAGCTGGTACAACGCTGCTATGGCTGATTTAACTCAGGCACCATGTTAAAGCTCATCAGACTACCTCCCATCGAGGTGTTGGTGAATAAAACTTCTGAGTCTCGGATAAAGTCCATATGAAAGCTGTTTCCCCAATCTTTTCTGATCTTTTTACCTTTTAACTCTCCATCTATGTCTTTCCCTCTGCTTCAGGTTTTTCCCCTTCTCTTCCTTTCTCTTTCTGACATCCTTTTGTCCTCCCGACACCCAGCATTTCCCTATCAGCCGGACCGAGTGCTGATCTTAATCCTCTTACTGCACGGCTCCATTACCCACTTCAGCCATTTTTGCATTTACACCAAAAAAAGAGGGGGATCCTCTGCTCGTTCTCCAGACCCCAAAAGCTCAGCCCTCCGGTTCCCCCCCACCCTTTCTCGCATGTAGACCCTCCAACCTTTCATGACTTCTCTCATTTCAAAAGACTGAATTTTCAGTGAAACATGAACATCTGGAAGTGGGATGATATTCAGAACAGTCAGGAGACAGTGATGCTTCGGACGGAGGTTATGCAACTAACTTTTGTCCTTGTCAGGCCTCCTTCAAAGTGTTGACAGTGTAAATTCCCAGGTGGGCGTGGCCAAACTTTGGGATTATCTCCTGTTTTGAGTTGTTTTTAATCCTTAAATGCCACTCCTGGTCCTGATGCAGAGCCACACTGCTGCGTATCGGCAGAGGCATTTGCCTCTGCATTGTTGAAAACGCGCAGCAATCTTCTGCTAGCATATTTATTCATCTGAAATGCTTTTACATGTTTTTTAATTCATTATGTAAGACCTTCGGTTTTCACTCATTCGCTTTGTGATCTCTCCTTTTTCTCCCCTTTCTCTCCTCTCTAATTTACTGCTTCTCTCCAGGGAGAGATTAACCCTTAATCCCCCGACGTCCACTGCTTTAATTGATATGATTTAACTACTACAAGGCCCTGGGAGGTTCCACACTGCTACCTCAGAGAGAATGTTCCCTCCCCTCGCCTCTCCCTTTTACCCTGCCACTCTAGATCTACTCCCATCTATCTCTTTCATCTCCTCCTGTTCCATGAGCCCACCCCTTTTGTTTGTTCCCCCATTTCTTTTCTCACTGCTTTACTCCCAAGGGATAGCATGTAGAAGCAGAGCACTGTGGGAGTTTCTCTGTACCATGAGACCAAATGTTCAGATGAAACATTAGAGGACTGTGTAGGACCTTAAAGAGGCAGTAATATGTGTTTTCCAGGCACATATTGACATTTCATAGCATAATCAAGTAACTATGTTACACTTAGTTGTTATAAAAATGCTGGATATATCAAATATAATTTAAAAGAAATTTAAACCTATAAATTGGGCCTCTGTCTCTTTAAAAACTCCTGGTCTTTCTGAAACTTGGCCTTCAGGAAGTCATCACATCATGGCTCCTCTATTAAAACTTTAACTACGTTTTTGTGAGCGTTGCATTGAGAAGTAGTTAATATAATGAATGAGATGCACAGCTTCAGCAGATGTTTGCTAATTGATGCTGGCTAGTCTGAAGGAGCTGAGTGAGGGCTGCTCTGTGAGGCAGAAGCTGGGAAACTGCAGACTCGAAAGCGGAGTTTGGTCCACCCAGGCGTTTTGCATATCTGAATGGTTGCCATGGAGATTAAAGGATTTCTAAAACATGCATGAACGAATCAAAGCAACACTCCAGGTTTGGGTTTTTTTAATATATGGGAATGACATTACAACAAGATGCAAAGCTTTAAAAAATTTATGTAACATAACACTGCCCCTTTAAGTAGATTTGGATGGTGAATATTGTAAGGTGGATGTGTTCCTGAAAAAAAAAAAAAAACAGCTCAAGTTCTCAGAAAATCCAGTATTACTTGCCCAAAGCAGGAACTTAATAACCATCACTGGAAGTGTTCCTGCTGGTCTTAATGCCAGACTTTTACCATCCGTGCTCCCAAGCTGTTGTAGTACATGATCTAATGTACCACATTTGATCATGTACTACCATGAGTCAAGACTTGAGATGATTTAGGTCTGCAGAGGCCATATTTGTGTCTACTGTGTGTCTCTCAGTGGATTTAAAGCTAAACCACAGAGGAAAATCCCAGGATTTTCAGGCATTTACCAGCAGAAATCCAGCGATTAGGCCACATCTCCATTGCTGATAATCTTCAAATCTTGTTTGCGGAGGGGGAGGCGGGTTTGTGAAATCCTATTTTACAAAAGATAAATGGTGCCTCCTTCCATAACCTTTTAATGTTTTACATGAAAAAGGAAAAGCAAAATCTGAAGAGTTGTAATCTACAATAAATTAGATTGATTTATCTGGGAATTACTTTGGAAAGCTTTTTTTCTATTGACTTAGTAAAACTGACAGTAAAATTTTTCTTGTGTGCAGCCAATACATCAGGTTCCCATTGATACTGACGTGTTTAGATCCACTCTATCTTGTGTCATCTTTACTATGTACTTTTCACTGATGTAGTTATTATATCCTGATAATTGCTATCTTTTTTCCTCTATTTCTGCAGGTATAGAAACAGACTTCTTTCTCTCATCTACTCTTATCCTCTTATTTTTATGTGACCCTTTCCCTACCTTTCTCCATTCCTTTTCCGTCTTCATGCCCATTGCATTTGCAATGAACCTAAAGCCTTTTCTAACAAAGTTTTAAATATCCATATTTATATCAAGCGGAGCATCACATTGAAAGCCGTAATGTTCCATTTGTGTCAGTAAATCTGTTAGGCCTCACCTACGTAACACAAAACAATTCAGAGTACTCCACAACAGGTGTTCTGTTTATCTGTGCTACCCTTAAATCTGTCCTGCCTTGTGGTAATGTGCATGCGCACATCCATGCTACGTCACATACTGCTTACTCAGCAGATTTCTTATAAATACGTCCTACCTGTGGAAGTTTCGTTTCATGTGTTTTATTTCATCGCAGATTATGTTAAGCTTTATTTAATTTATTTTATACATGGCTTTCATTAAGCTGCTGTATTACTTCATGGTTTTAATTTACATGGCAGGCAGCTTGTAAATATATTTATAAATGGCTATAGTTTGCCGTCTGCAATGTCGTTACTGTAAACAAGTTATTATTTGACGGTTAATCAGGACAAAATACGTTGTTTTGTGGGGTTTATATAAATATATATATATAGATATATAGATATAGATATACTGTATATATATATACTGTATATCTATAGATATATAGATATCTATCTATCTATATATATATATAGATAGATAGATATAGATATATATATACATGAGTGAGAACCGATTTTCACTCAGTGATGGGGAAGTCTCACAAACAACCTTAAATATGCTTTGCTAAAATGCATAAACAAAGGCCTTTTTCATGAATTGCTGCTAGGTGCAACAATGTTTGCTATCAACAACATGAGTAAGAACCGAGGGACCAGAAAATAGAAATGTTCCAAAAAATCAGAACATTGTTCATTGTAATGGTAAATTGTTTCTTCGCTAATAGCACAGCATGTCCCCAAGTTGAGTGACAGTGCTAGGCCTTCCTCCTGGCTCTGATTGGTTGCTTTTGACCAGGACCGGCGCATTTCTGTTAAATATTTAGCTTACTAGCAAAATATTAAGCTTCATGAATATTTATTTATATTTATCTTCAAAATAAATATTTAGCGCTAGGCTAGTTAAATGTTTACTTACATCTGATGTAGCTAAAGGCATAACTAATTAACTAAATATTTAGCCTGCCAACTAAATAATTAACTTTAAACTAAAGATTTAGGTGTCAAGTTAAATATTTAGCTTGACACCTCCATAGATATTTAGTGAGCAAGTTATTTAGTCCCAAACTAAATGCTTAGCTCTGGGCTAGCTAAATATTTAGCTTAAATACTACAAATAGTTAGTCCACTAAATATTTAGCTTGCTAATAAAATAAAATGGAGCTAATTATTTAAATTAGGAATTGTTTCTTGCCAACTAAATATTTTGTTTTGAAACTGTGCATGGATGAATGATTAACATGGTGAAAATATGAAAAATTATTTTTTCCCACTTATGATTGACTATGTAACCCAAATTACTACAGATGACAAGCGTCTGATAGTGGCATGAAAACCGTTCAGTTTGTCCGTCTTAAATTCCTCTTATACATCCTGCTCCTCCTAAACGTGTCCAGAGTATGTTGACTCCATTATCAGTTCGGCGCTAAAATGTCACACCTCCTCCACAAATGATTTCAAAAAGTCTCTTTTTTGTTTCTTCCTTTCCTAAAAACACTAACCACATGCATGCCCGTCACCAAGGACATTACGCTGTGCTTTACATCCACATATGAGGTCTGGGGGTCCGTGTCGGTGGACTCTTCATCATATTTCTCAGGCTGATGGAACATTCTGCCCAGGCCTGGAACCATACTAAATAGAGGGCCGCACTGTCTGCTCTGGGCTTTAGCATGCATTTGTAATGTGATCACTCTCAAACCCGCAGCCTCAGATCACAGCATCCCTCCCATGGTGGGAAGCAGAAGGAAGGAAACCGCTCTGAGCAGGAGCAAAATAACAGCCAAAAACATTTAAGGTGACAGAAGCTGCGTTTCCATTAGCTATAGAATTGGGTAAATTTAGAAAATGAATTTGCTTAGTGGAAACGCAGAAAATAAAAAAAATAAAAAACTCCCGTTTTTCAATGAAAAGTTTTTGCGCTAGGATGAGTTGGATTTTCGGACGTGTTGAAATAGATGTATTTCGCAAAACTGCAATGAAAAACTTTTTTTGCATCATGATTCACATGATCAGAATGTTACTACTGGCGAAAATGACGAAGAAGACAACAGGAAGTAGTAGCAGAATTTCTTTAAATTTAATTTCTTATTTAATGGAAACACTACAATTACAAAATTGTGTTTTTAAACATTAGCTGAATATAGACAAAGATTTGTGCTCATTTGTAATGGAACCACAGATACTATAAAGTAGCTTTAATATTTTGCAGAAAAATGTTTAGCTTTGTTGACTCCTGAATACCTGAGTTAGCTGATAGTTAATGTCATAGGAAGCATCAGGCTGTGCTGCAGAGGTTAAGCTCTGTGAAAGTGCTGAATGAACATGTCATCAGACCAGCAGAGATTCTGGAGGTTTAGAAAGAAAAGAAAAAGGTTTGAAGCGTTACCACGGTCAGTGGAAGGAGGGTATCAGGTGGGGTGTGTTCACATTCTGCATTACTTTGGAGTTTACCTTTCAGCTTAGTTTAATGTCCGTGTCCCCTCCCACACATCCCCCCTGCCACAGCCCCTGTAAATCACTGTGGTATTTCCACAGCAGGGTGTCAGGTTAATATTTACTCTGATCTCATGGTTGGACAGCCCTGCACACACACCTAACACACCTCATCTGTTTACAGCAAAAAGCAACATCATGAAATCTGCAAAACTCCCGTTAGCCAAAATCAAACTTCAGAGTCAGAGGTCTGAGATAAAATTTGTGATCCTTAAAAAAGTCCATGAACAACGGAACATTTTCATTGCAATATTTAGGTTTGAACTTTAAAAAAAAAAAAAGAGCAGCGAGATCTTCTGAAGCTAGTGAAACTACAGGTTTCTCACCATGTCTGACCTCAGCGTTCAATATGGCTGCCTTGTGTGGTAAAGTTTGATTAACATGATAAAAGCAATTTGATTCGAACTTTTGAAGATTTTTATTTTATTAAAACCTTCAAACAAATCACCCGCCATACATCCTCCTTTAGTGAACCTGCTGTTTAAGTGTTTGAAAGTAGGAGAAAACAGAAGAACTCACAGGGAGTATTTGGAAAAATAGGGGTTTATTTGAACTTAAAATATTATATTTAAAGATATGAATGTTGAACTTATAAAATAGGTCAAAAGCAAAAATATGTGAACAAACTCACTGGCAGCACAATCACACAATAACATATGTTGTATGTGACACCATTACAACATAATACAACCACTGACTATAACAAATAACACACAGTTTGTTACTAAACTAAACAGCAAAAATGGAAACCAAAAGTATTAATATTTAAATAAAAAATATATACTTAAATACAAAAGCTTGTTTAAATAAATAAAGTTTCCCCTCTCCAGCAGGGAAGGGTGGTGTAGTCCAATCACCTGCATGGATTTAAGCGTGCCGCCATTCCTGGCCACCATCTTCAGACTAGCAGCTAAAGGGATCAGAACTGATAAAAGAAATAATAATGAATCATAAGCACAAACAAATATGGATAGTGAGCTGATAAAAGTACATAAGTAACTAAATGTGCCTGCTTGGTATTTCAACCAACCAGTTAACATTTTATTGCAAACTACTTTCATTGTGATTGGATGAATAAATAAAAGATGCACAAGAGAGTTACCAACTCTAGTGGACTGTGGTTTGGTCATCACAGTTTCTTAAAAAGATTTCCTCTCCAGCCTGGCGTCTTCTGGAATTCAGCATCACGGTAAAAACCTCCAACAAAACTGTATGATACTCCAGAGATGAGAAGAAAACTTTTCATCTCTTTTCTTGCACTGGGTGTCCTAGTTTGTCATTGCACAACAGTTGATGTATGTAATTACCAGTGCTACCAAATCAATCCAGAATGGAAATATAAAATGGATTAAAAAGAACACAAAAACACTGTTTTGGTTGGTTAACACTGTTGGAAATGTATTAGTTGTGAGTCACATTTATCTTCCAAATGTGTCCTCAGATCAGAACTGTTATTATGTTAAAGTCCTAAAGAACCACCAGATTTTCTGCTTCTTTATGTCTGATCTTTGCCACTGAAACACATTTTTTGAAAGATTTCTTTGTTAAAATTCCAACAACCTGAACTACAACGTGACGAAATGATACATGTAAAATGAAACTTTCACCGAATCTGCAAGGCAGCTTTGTGTTTTAAGGATTTTTCTCAGTCAGTGTGTGCCTCCGTGATGTAATACGTGTGATGTTGGAGTGTTTTTGTGTTCAAAGCTTCGTCTCCAGGGAGATGAGCTGTCATGGTCAGACCTCAGGTCATGAGGGCATAAACCCTGAGTAAACCTCCTGCACACTGACTCTCAATCGGATACAGAGGCTGATGGTTCAGCAAACTCAAGGTAGTAAATACACAGAGACTTACAGCGTGGTGAAGTATCCATATTCAATCCATTTATCATATTTTTGTCATGTTAAAACAAATGCATACTTTTTTTTTTAAAATTTCATTCTTCTTTCCCTTCAGAATAAATGGATTTTCATTACAAATGTTGCAAAACTTGGTGAAAACCCCCCCCCACAATTTTGCAGTTGCTGTGTTTCCATTAAGTAAGAAACATAATGAAATGTTCTGTAACCTCTGTGTGCTGCTATCTTGGCCAGGATTTTCTTGCAAAATACAATTTTAATCTCAACAGGATTTTCTGGACAAAATTACATTTTTTAAAAAAGGAAATAAAATCACACAGGAATAAGTTTGTTCATGCGATAAGTCATTAAAAATGCCACACCATCATCCTCCAAATACTTCCTGTCATCTTCTTTGTTGTTTTTGCCAGTAGTAACATCCGGTTGTTGAACACAACTTGCGTGTTTCCACTGCAGATTTGCGAAATGCAATAATTTTGATTAAAATAAAACTTCACCTCATCCTAGAGCAAAATCCTTTTATCAAAAAACAAGTTGTTTTGAAATTGCCGTGTTTCTGTGAAGCAAATTTGAGCAAAAATAATGCAAATAGAGAATTTGTGTCGGTCTGTCATGTAAAATTACAATGGTATGTGTGCTTGTCATTTGACAAAATATAGAATTTTTTCCATGGATATGAATATCAGAAGAACATTGAATGTCTGTACCTTGTAGAGCAGGGTGACAAACTTATTTTAGTTTCTCAGGCAACAAGAAAACCATAAAATGTCCTCGAAAGGGTCGGTAATGGCAGAATGTATCGATAAAACTACCTGTTAACAAACTGCTAAAATATTAATAAATAGCTGCTTCTGCTTTTGTTTGATGCATGTTCCAGCAGGGTAATAGACACTGAAAATGTAAAAATAAACTAATAAATACTAAATTTATACTATTACTGCTTTATTCTGTACTGACACTGTTCCTAAAAAGTCTGGGTTTATTTTTGCTAAAACCCCCCGGGGTTTCTATTTAACTTTTAATAAAGTAGCATGCCTCGTATAAACACCTATTTTACTTCTTTTGGGCCCCAACAAGAAACCATAACAGCACAAACGATCAGCATCGTCTGTCTATTGATTGAGAAAAATAGTCATTTAGTTAAACTGAAAATCCAATGTCTGCCCCACTCAGCCCTGTGATCAGCACTGAAAAAAAACACCTGATCTAGACGATCCTAAAGAGAGAGAGAGAAAAACCAAAAGCTGGCTCTTTCTCTTTATCCCCAAAGCAGGATAACAGCCTGCGTTCGGGGAATACCCACGCCTGCCAATTGCAGTAATGGCCCCTAATTCCAAATTAATTCAGTCTAAATGAACTGTCAGAGGGAGATTGATTTGTTGAAGCCGCTGTCTTGATGAGTGCTGTCGTGGGAGGAAGGTGATTAGGCTGTGAGACCTGCGTCAACCCCACACAGCCCGGGGCCTTTTTTCTGTTCCTCCAGCAGGCCTGAGCTTTGGGGCCAACAGCAGCTGGTTGTGGGATGACAGGTACGGGGAAGTGGCGTGGCCTCCTGGGGCCCACGTCCACTGAGGAGGCAGGAGTGGGGAAACCAAGCGATCTGGGGCAAAATGTTTTGTTGGAATTGATTGAACAATCTGTCTCTTAGGGGAAGGTCGGTGAAGTTTTGAGATACTGTAAAGCCTGGTAATAGTATATCATTTTGTCATTATTTTCACAATTACTGCACGGCTGGTGTATTACTTTCAGTTTCAGCAAAGAATTGAATTCCAGACACGTCAAAAAAGTTCTTTCTGCTTATAGTTTCAGGCCTTTTCTACAAAGACAGCCTTATTAATAGGCTCTCTTCAAAGTTAATTAGCTGTGGAAACGAGGCCAGGGGCATCGGCGTTCTACCCCAGAGGACTTTGCTATCCCTGCTGATTCCCAGGCTAGGCTAATTATTTCCCAATAACCTTACTTACTGGCCATGCTCCCTCCTCTGGGCCTGAGCCTAACAAGCGTCGCCCTGCAAGTCGCGAGACTGTTCTGCTCCCAAGTTTTTAGCCGCCTGCCTCCCCGCGTCGCCCGCTGACGCCGACACGATTTCCTCCTCTTCCTCCCTGTGAGAGGAAGCGAGTTCAGAAGCTCCGCAGAATCCAGCCATGCGGAGGCCGTGGGTGGCGGCTTTCCAAAGAGGCGCTGCCGTTTGAAGTCGAAAATTAAATTCCTTCAAATTCGCCATTAACGCTATTGCTTAAAGTATTGGACACACTCCGAAGTCCCCTGATGGCATTAGGTCTGCTGTCATTAAGTTTGCCCTCTCCTGCAGCTCTGCTTGGAAATATCAATCTCTGGAAAACCTAAACAGCTAACCTTATTACTCTGCATGTTTAATTTAACTGTTTATTTACTTTAGTTTTTTTTTTTTTTTTCCTCTGCCATAGCCAAAGCAGAATCTGTCTGCTCCCATACAGTGTGCAACACACATGACTGAATATGGGCCACGTACATATTGTGGGGGGTGAAAAACTGTTTATCATGCAAAGAGGGAACATCACAGGCTAAGAGGGGAGATGGCTAAAAATGTGGAAGATATTAGACTGACCTATATTAAAATATTGAAAATTAAATGTGAACTTATGATCCTCTGACATACTTAAAGATGAAAGGTAAAACAAACTCTCTACAGACTAACATTTATAAAAACAACATTTTGCAGGTGATAATTAATTAAATTCTCTATTTACTGCAGACTTTCAGTAAGTTGAGCAAATCAGTAAAAGCACAATACAGTTTGGCAAAAATGTATTACGCTTCTTAGAGATTTATTTATGTTTTTCATTTTTGCTTCAGATAAAAAGATTTAAAAGTGTGGGATCTCAATTTTTTCTCAACATAGAAAAATTTATCAAAACCAGCCTGTGCTATTTTATTGCAAAGACGGAATTCTTTAAATTAACTAATTAATTAGTCTGTTTTTGTTCAGTTTCACCTGCCATACCCGATACTCAATTATTGGAGTACAACAGCCATATTTTAAAATAATTCACTAAAGACAAGATATTTTCTTGAAGGCCTTGCTATGTTAATAATACTGAAAGTATATTGATATTATCAGTGCTGCCACCAACTGATTTGGAGGAGAACTGCTTGCTCCACAAGTTTGCTGGTGAGTTAACTCCCCAAGGGAACAGCCAATCGTTGGATGTTCACAGCCACTTGGCCAATCACAGTGATTGGCCAAGTGGCTCCGCCTCTATCCACACCCACACCTGACAACTGTTAGATCTGTATAATCAATAAAACATATTAACAGAACTTTTCTGACAACATGAGATCCATTAAGTACAGTTGAAGGAATTAGGGAATAGTGGTGAACCTTCCCAGGAGCCACCACTGTATGCACTGACAGCTCACCCAGGTGGTCAGAGACGAACCCGTGTAAAGCGCTGTGGGCCCCGCCTGCCTCAGTTAAGGTCAGAGATCATGATTCAGCAATAACAAAAAGAGACTGGATCAAACTGGGAGAGTTCCAAGGAAAAAGCATCTGCTGACCTAAAGGAACACAAAGATCTGTCTCACATTTACCCAAAAAAAAAAAAACTCTTCATGGTCTCCAAAACTTTTTACAAATATTCTGTAGACTGACAAGACAAAAGTATGACTTTTTGTAAAGTGCGTGTCATGATGTGTCAGAGGTAACAAACATGGCGGTGGTAATGTGATGCTTCACCTGTTCAGGATGACTTGTTGTGGTTGAGATAACCATAAATTCTGCTCTTCGTCCTTCAGCAGGACAATCATCTGAAGCAAGTACCAGCAGCTCCACCTCTGAATGATTCAAATAAGCGGCCTAGTTAAAGTCTAGATGCAAATCTGCATGAGATGCTAGTCAGATGTTGCAAAACAAATGGTAATTTTTGCAGCCAAGGATGGTACAAGCAGTTATTATTTTTTATGGTGATAACTGTTTCCAAGTTCAGGGTGGTGTGGATAGAGTTCCTATTAATAAATCTGAATCATAATTTAAAAGCTTAATTTTCTATTTACTTGTGGATATTAACATGATAGGAATGTATCTGCTCCTTTATGTTTCATTTGTGTTATTGATTATAGCCGGTTTGTTTCTGCAATAGTGTTTTTCTCATTTTGACTATACAGCATTAATCCTTCCTTAAAGCTGTCCCATTACAATCCCCACTAAGTGCACACCCTGAGGCCGCCACTCACCCTGTGTGTGCAACAACCAACTAATGCTCAGAGAAACATGTTTGTCTTTATCATTAAAAGCGATGATAACAGATTAAATCTGAGGTTTCTTCATAATAGCTTAAGGATGCGTGTTTCATATCTTTGGTAAGTTGGTTGTTGTTTTTTTGCAGCTTTAAACATGTAAATTCCCGACAGAGTGAACAACAGGAACCATGTGAGAGGTGTCTGACTTACATTTGTTGTGTTGCTCCTGTAATCTAAATGTTTACATCAGATCAGGTCTGGAGGAAGTTTAAGACATAACCCTTCCTGAGGTTTTAATGGAATAAACACCAGAGATCTGTAGACTAAGCAGTCGTGATCTACAGGGATCATGGCTGTAGATCACAAACACAACTGTTTGTGATCTCCCGTTGGTGTTTTTCTTTCTAGGGTTTTTGCTGGATGGAATGTTTTCCATTCTGCACCAACATTATAGTCCAAATCAGTTTGGATCTCAAGTGACGTTCTGTGAAGTTCTCGTGGGTCGTACTTTCCTTATACCTAGTGGAAAGATGTCCCATCACTGGGAGCTTGTTAGAAATTTTAATAAATTCTCAGATTGGCTGAAGTTAACAGATGTTCGCCTTTTCTTTTAGCTAACTTCAGCATTTTAAAAGAACTAAAAATGTCCTCAGCAGTGAGATACAATTCTGTGTTAGAGGAAATTTAAGGTCTACAGTTTCATAAAAGACAGTTGTTGAGAAGAACAATCATTCGTGTTTCTATATAAAGTTAGGTATCAGTCCACCACAATTGCTGCTACTTTTCTGTTGCAATGTATTTATGTAAACCTTTGGGTTTATGTAGCAGCATCAAAGATGGCATGTTCCTGTGTTTTTCAGGTCCCCCAATTACTTGAAAAATCATCTGAATTAATTGACGGTATAAGCTGATGAGGCAATTTCATACAAGAAATGTCTGATTAGCTAAAAAGCATAATGTCAGAGACCTAGACCTTGAGGAACTTCTGTCATTACATCAGATGTGTCAGGAAGACTCATTTCCAAGAACAAACTGGAACCTCTCCAATCCATCATATTATGATTAGATATGTTTATCTCTACATGTGACTTTTAATTATCCCAAGCAGTTCAATCCATATTTTGCAGATGCTAGCACCACTAATGTATCAAACACTTAAAATTACAGATGGAAATGTAATGTATTAATTTTTATTTATCAATTACATATATTTTAGTGTGTTATATATTTAACCCAATTAATTGAATTTAAAAATATATATATAGGCAAAAGTCCCAAGCTGGAACCTTGTATTGTGTTTCTGGTACACCCCTAAATCTGATGCACAAGTGACAGCCATAAACAACAAAGTTAGACAACAAGCTGCCTCTCTTGGCCCATTGGGCATTCATTTCTGCTTCAACACTGATCTGATGGAATTAAAATGTAAAAATTCACATTTTCCTAAAAATGTTAAAGAAAATCTTTTATTTTGTCAAACCAAACATCTCAGTTTTCCAGATTTTGATGTTCAGGATAGTTTAAACAAAGTCCTTTTGTTTCAAATGTAATTTAGAAATGTAATTATGAAGTGGTTGTGTTTCGGGGGAAGGGTAATTCATCAATACAATAAGTAGGCCTTACCTTGATTTCATCCCAATGTCCATCAATGCTTTAAAAAGTGAATTTTGCCGCTGAGCTCATCAGTCGGATTCTCCTCGCTCATCTTTTCACTCGTGTTTGTGACTCTGCTGACTGCAGACCAGGCCGCTCTGCTGTGAACTGGGTAACCCTCTGCGGGAGAGACTTTTAGGTCAAACAATGTAATGAGATTAATCAACATTATACAATATTAACATGTTGAAATGCTTTTTATTAATTGTATGTGTTAACATTAACAGCCCTAATTCAAGCAAAACAAAATACAAAAAAAATAAAAATCTTGAGATAAAAATTTTGCTAAGGAATTGAATTTCCCATTGTCTTTTCCTCCATCCCCTCCATTTCCAACAAAGTTTCCTTTTGTCCTCCCATAATGCACCTGGGGCCATAACAGAAGCCAGGCGTCTCATTTCCCTGATGGACCTCTGCTCTGCCTGACACCCCTGTCCATACACTCGTTAACAACTTTACTGGAGCGGCCGCCCCTGGCCATGGCGTGATGTCTCCATGTCTCACTCTTACTCCGTCTCTTAACATCCTTTTTCCTCTGCTCCCACTCCCGCCTTCCTTTGCCTCCATTTCTCGGACATGTAACTCCAAAGCTGTTTCCTTACTTCCCGCTTCTTTTTTATTTTACCCCTTCATTCCTCTGAGTTATTTTTGCTGGAAGCAGCTCATTCTTTCCTCTCAACTGAACGGCGTAAAGGGGGATGGGATATCTGACTGCACACCTCCCAAACCCTGGCAGCTAAGCCTGTCAATACTATTTAAATTCAATTCTTTGGCCCCAAACTAGCAGCTACATTATTTAACATGTGTGCGGTCAGTCGCACATTATCTGCACAACATTACCAGGTAAATAGTGTTCGTGCAGAATCTGCCCAACAGCGCTTGTTGAGCAATGTGGTTAACAGCATCTTTGTCACACTGGACAGTCAATGCAGAGGGCTTAGTCTCTGAATCCATCAGGCAGATCTACTTATCTGTCTTTAACCCAGGTGACAGTTTCTTAATTCAGTGTAAGACAGAGAAATACTGGTGTCTTTTATTGGTCAAATTAGAAAAACTAAAAGAGTACAGCCATTACAGAGTGGAGCAAACATCCATAGGCATAACACTTTGTCACCGCTGTCTTAGTTTCTTTTGTCTGCCAAAGCAAACTGTTCAATCCAAAGCAGCAATGAGAGCAGACGTGTAATGTACCTCGAGACGAGGGGAAGAATGGGCTCTGATAAAAAGCAAGGTCTCATTTTAGTCCTGAGATGTTTTCTCATCTCGCGAGTTGAATAGAGAAATATTCATTAAGAAATAAATCAAATGAGCCATGACGGCAACAAGGTTGCGGCGGAAATTCAATTTGTATTCATAAACCGCCACGAGCCGGGAGGTGATAATTCATAAGAGTTGTGTCGCTGAAGCTGGTTTGTTCTTGTTATTTAAAACGAGAACCGTGTTGCTGCGAGCGTGCTGCTGTTGTTGTGTGCGCCTCACACACTCAATCCCCTCATAAAATAATGAACTCTTTGGGATCTATTAGCGATGATCATTTTTCCAAGTGTTGTTTAAAGTCTAAACTCATTAAAGAGGCATAGTGCTGATGTTTTTTCATTAATGTGATGAAACTGGAGGTGTTTTCTGAATCGCTTTGAAATTATTCTCCTCTAATAGCATAAAATGAGCAAAAGGTTCAAACGCCATCGGTAAAGTTGTTGTGAAAGAAGTTCTTCTGAACAAAGGTTTCCCACCAAAACACATAAATCATAAAGATTCATGTTTAACTTTATACGTGCAGGATGCGGAATAAAGTTAAAATCTTGATTTTATTTTCACAGATTATGCAGATTATGGAGTTCACTATTTGTTTTTCTGATACAAAGAGTTGGGTTCTGGGACCCATCCGTGCAACACCAAGTCATTTCCCAAAGATCATTTCCCAAAACTCAAATTCAATACAATAAAACACCCAAATACCATATTTTTACCAGCCCATATAGTGGAGCAGCTTTTAATATTGTTCCCTTGCAGCAAGAAGAAATCATTAAAATCCCAATTATTGTTTTTACAATTAAAGCTCACCTAATAATGAAATTTGTGTCCGCATAATAAATAATCTACTGCATGCAGAGGAAATGCACAGACACATTTTAAGCGCTGTCAGTGTCAGCAGTAGAAAAGTGGCATCACACACTGCTGGGTTTTATTACTCCTGCTCAAAATCTCCAGTTTATCAGTTCAGACAGGAGCGGAGTGTAAAACTTTCACAATGTTTCAACTTTTAACATTTTTCCATGTTACAGTTACACACCTTGGTATATTGGTCTGAATTTTATGCGACCAATATAAATATTCCTTTCCTTTCACTGTTGTGAAAGGAAAGAAATATTAAACAGTTTTTATATTTACAAACCAAACAGTGGTGCATAGTTACATTTAATCAGTTACATTTATTTGAGTAAATGTTTGGGGAAAAATTAACTTTTAGGGAGTATTTTTACTGTACTTTTAACTTTTATTTGAGTAAGATCACTATGAAACGTTGCTACTCTTAGCAGGGTAAATTTTCTGAACCCACGACGAGTCACTTCACTGAATCTGTAACAAATCTGTGTGTCCTTCACAGAGCAGCCACTTGTACCCTGAGATTAAATGCAGATCCCACGAATATCCTTTTGACTTCAGCAGGAAATAGTTTGGACTGGGTTTATTTTGGAGTATTGAAGTAAAACACATGCCACAATTTCCAAACTTTTATAAAACAAATTGAAAACTAAGCATCTCCTTCCTTTCAGTTCATAATTATCCACCAATTGGTCTTCAGTATCAGTACATCTAAAAAAAAATTTGAAAAAGTGCAATATTTCTTGCCAGTCAATATTCAATTTTTTTTTAGATATACTAGTATAATACTTTTTAAAGATACTGATTATAACTTAACAAAATGTAATAACTTTCGAAGCATATGAATACCACTGCAATCCAGTGTAGGTCCTACTGGCTGGATGCTTAAAACTACAGACTGTTTTCTGCAGTTACCTTACCTCTTCAGCTGGAAACATCAAGTCTGTGAAAAAATAAGTACATCACCCAAAACCCTCTATACTGTATGTAAAAAAGTGCTGTGTACTTTTTTTATCATAACTGCTCACATTTCAATAAATAACAGAATTTTATTCAGTATAAACATTAAATAGCTTTCCTCATATTTTTAAGCATATCCTCCAGTCCACCACATAATATGCTGCTTTACTTATTGCAGAGTCCTCACACATATTTGCAGTCTTTAATTTCTTCTGTCCTAAAAAAAAAAAAAAGCATATTTAGAGCAGAGAGAAAAAGATGTGCGGCCTGAGAGAGAAAAAGAGGATGAGTTCTCTGGAAGAGTCTGCCAGACTCCATTACCTAAGTGTTCTTTATCTTTTCCATATGCTTTTGTTGTCTAATCTATCTCAGCAAATCCCAGATTCAGAAAACAAATAAATGGATCAGTCTCTCTGCTCGCTGCTGCAATCCCCACAGAGGCGCACTGCTGCAGCGCTGACCAGTGGCAATGGGAGGGAAGTGCAGGGGGAGAGATGGAGCCGTGAGGATGGATGGATAAGAGAGCTAACAGGAGACAGAGCTTCTACTTTGGCCCTGGCGTCCTTGATCCTCTCAGCTTTCTCCATCCCCTGCGCTCTTCTTTTAAGGAGGATTGGAGTTTATTCCAGACAATCCGCCCTGGTTCAGGAAGTGGAACGGGAGGGACTCAGGGAAATGAGAGGGGAATGGCTCCGTAGACCTTATCAGGTTTATGTGAAGTAGTTTGGGGTTTACAGATAGCTTGCACTCAGTTGTTCACTTTCAAACTGTTGATGCGGGACGTTCGTAGTGATTACTGAGAGATCTCAGAGTCTTAAGGTTAGGAAAACTCATTGGCTGTCAAAGTTTCCAAGCTGGTTGGGAAACAATTTGTTGAGTTCTGAGTAACAAATATTTGTTGTTTACCATGTAACTATACTTGTGTTGGTCTTTTGGGACTTCAGCTAACTGCACTGGGTTATATAATGTATTACATGTTTATTCTTTGGAAGATGAAAACTTACCTCTTTACCTGTTTAATTTACCTGTTGAAATTGGGCCTCTGTCTCTTTAAGAAGCTCCTACATGTTTTATTTTTGAAAAATTAGCCAAATTTTCCTGTTTTTTGCTTGTTTTTCACATTTCAGTGTTACAAAACATCAAACCAATTTAAATATTAGTCAAAGACAACATAAGTTTTCTTTATTATTAAGGAATAAAAAATCCAATCTATTTATTGGTCAGCTTTACGGTGTTTTTTCACAAAATGTTGGCATCTGAATTAAGAACAATTTTTAAAGAAAACTGAAGCAACTTACTGAATACTGACTTATCGCCACAGATCATTTTTAGTCTTTTCAGCAAGCAGCAGATACTGACATGCTCTTTCATCTCAAAGCACTCACAGGGGACCCAGTCCTCTCACCAGAGTCCCTCTCAGCAAAAGTCAATGTTGCTTCCTTTTCTTTCAGACTAACTCTGTAAGTCATGATGAATGATCCCCCCTGCAGTCAGAACAGGATGTAAATGGGAAACGTCTGTCTGTAATCACTGCATTTCTGTCATTTTGGTCAATTTAGTTAGTTTTCAGTTTTGCTCTTTCATTAGGCATCTGGAGAATAGGAGAATTTATATAGAAAAAAGGAGCCCATTTATTTAAAAAAAAAAAAAAATCAGAAATTTTGAGATTAATCTCAAGATTTCTGATTTTTTTCTTATAATTTTTTTACTTTTGGAACTCAGAAATTTCCTTGTTTTTTCCAGAAAATTTCTGAGCATCATCTCAAAATTCTGAAGTCGTTGAAAATTAGGTCTCAATGGACCTAATACACCACGGTAGGTGTAAGATATCAATTTACAAATGAAGAAAACATAAAAGTGCTCCACAGATGCTCTCCTTCCTGTGTTTAATATCAGTTAACTGCAGATAAATGATTCCCTGGAACAGAGCCATGTTGCTGTGCACATCCTTCATGCTCCCCCCTCCTCCAACCACCGTCACGCTCTAGGCTAAACTAGCAAGTGATCTGTCCCATTCATTAAGGCCAGCAGCAGCAGCAGCAGCATGCTGTGTGAACAAACATCCCTAATCACAGCCTCTTAAAGACTCCTAATGAGTCTCTGCTAATTAGGCCTCCCTCTCCGAGTCAATCTTTTCTCTCAGTGCCGCACTCCGTTAGCCCAGCCTCATTTGTCTGCTATAGATTAGCGTGCAGAGGGGCCTCTGTGTGTGTGAGTGTGTGTGTGTAGCCCAAATCACACTATAGAAAATCATCAGTATTTAAGGTGAATGGTTGGGATGAAAAGTCAATCAGTGATTAAAGAGAGAGCTGGGTCTTTTTAGGGGGTTACTGCTCTTAATTTGCCTGAATTTTCTCCACATTAGATAAACTTCTAACAAAAGAAATGTTCTGAGTTTTGATCCTGGGAGAGATAATATGATGTGTGATTGAATTTTAAAAAAGCACTGAAACGTTTAACATGCTATTTTGACCTAAATATTGGGACACGAACCTTTATAAGCAATTTAGTGATGTCCCATTCTTAATAGTCTGACTTTAACAAAATGTCGGCCATCTTTTCGCAGATATATAACAGCGTTAGCTCCTCTAGGATATGACATGTTAACATGGTTTTGGAATGCATTTGTAGGAATATTGGCTCTATAAAAGAATATATCACCTGGCTTATTGTCTCAGTTTTGAATCATCCCAATGTCGGATTACTGAGTTGATCTCTGTTCAGGTTGATCAGTCTGTCATCTACACAAAACACACTTCTTTATGTCCTCATGCACTTTGCTTTGTACGCTGTTGCACCAACTGTTTCCCAAATAGTTTAGGAGTTGGGAAACAGCTAAAATATGAGATTCCCTAAAATTTATTTTAGTATTGACAGTTTCTTTGACTAGGACTATACATCTCAAAACCATAGAACATTTTGTAGAAGTGGATTATTTCTTGCTAGTCATCTCCCAAAGTAAATTATGTTCAGGTTTCTTTGCATCCTGTCAGATTTGTAAGTTCTCTTTTCCTGACGATAAGGACTTATTGTATTTATCCTCATCTAACTCAGGTATCTTTGATGTTCTCCATCAGGCCTCTTTTGTTCCCCTTTCTTCTTCCAAGTGCATTCAAGTCCTTGCAGGATGTGTGGTACATGTCCTCATGTCACCTTGAATCATCCAGACACAGACAGCCTGGCCCTGTGACGAAGGCCCTCAGCAGCAGCAGCGTTCATCCGCCTAACTGGACCTAACCTGGATTCATATTCAGTATGAACGATCCAAATCTACACTGGAAAAGATACCATCTTATATGCAAACCTGTGACATCTGAGCACTCTTACAGAGAGTGCGTGTGCGTGCGTGTAGGTGTGCGTGTGTGTGGGACTGTGAGTGTGATAGAGTATGTAAAAGAAAGAAGAGAGAGATGAAATCTCAGAGGAAAAATTGAGAGATGAGTTGCCCTGGGCAGAACCTGATCTCTCTCTCAGACAGCAATGTTTCATTTATATATTTCTTTTTGCTGTATTTAGATGTAAGATGTCATAGTCAAACATTTCATAATAAGTCTGTCATCAGTTAAAAGAGTAAAGGAAAAGTTCATCTTTAGATACTACTATATTCATGAAGCAATCAGAGCATTTAGTCAAATGAATACTTTGATCCTTGCATTCTGTTTCTGATCAGCATGCCAAACATTTCTGCTACAATCTGCCCACTTAGAGTCAAATCATGTTTATCTGTGTAGCACATTTGAACAATAAGGCAGCTCAAAGTGAAGATGAAAACATGAAAAATCATTAACACATCATACTGTCAACCAATATGAAAACCAGTAACAGACATTGTATTTTGTCAAGTGCCATAATTAACATAATCAATACATATCAAATATGTTAATCAATGTTCCGATTAATACTGTTCAAAATCAACTCTGAACGTTTTGAGCTTTTTAGTTTAGATTTAAAGGAACTCAGTGTTTCGGCTGTTTTGCAGTTTTCTCTGAGTTTGTTCCAGATTTGAGGTGCATAGAAGCTGAATGCAGCTTCTCTGTGTTTGGTTAAAGAGCTCAGACTTCACAGCCACACACTCCCTGTGCTACAGTGAAGGCCGTGACAGATTACAGAGCAACCAATAGAGCAAAAGCAGAATTTGTCACTGTCCGCGGCGGCGGATCAATGATAATTACCCGGCTGACATGAGTAAAGCCATAACTTTACAGGATCAAGAACAGGGAGAGAGGGAGATGAGGAAGAGATGGAGAAGGGATGAAAGGCTCTGGGCCACGCTTAGCTCCGAGCCGATCGATACTCCGTGAGGTATGGCTGTGACCGGCCCCGGGGCCCGGCCTTACAGAAGCTCAACAAGCCATTACCTGCCTCTCTCACAGCGCAGCCTGCTGCCTGGCAGTCCACAACCAGGATTTATCTGAGTGTGTGTAGGGGTGTGTGTGTGTGGGGGTGTGTGTGTGTGTGTGTGGGGTGGGGGTATGTGTCTGCGTGTGTGTGTGTGCTGTTCCTAAAGGTGCCACAAAGAAATCTGTTTGGTCTGGCAGGTAACAAATCACCATCAACCTACTAAAAGACTATTAAAGTATCAATTATGACCTAGGGAGGAGTGTTTTTAAACTTTACCAGAGTCAAAGTGAGAACTAGTCTCTCTGAGTTTTAAGAAACTTACTTCATGTTTCCTTCCATAAGCAGCAGTCAATGCTTCTGTAAGCAGGTGGTACGTTTAATGAAACTGAAAGAGACTCATCTGAGCCAAATTCAGAGCAAATGTAAGGAGATAGTTAAAGAATTAAGCTAAAACCATTCTTACTTACCTCACCATAACTGCTGGACTCTTCACTCATCCTTCTTATTCCTATGTGCATCACTCTTCTCAATGCCATATAATATTTTTATCTCACTAATTCTTTCGTCAGCTTCTGTCTTAATGAATACTTCTTCACATTAACTTTTCTCATGAAGAAGTGTGGTTTCTATCACTAAAGTGCTCACAGTAACCTTCAATCATATTTTCAAATTTGATATTTATTACTCTCAATGAAAAAACGAAAAAAAAATTTCAACGCTAAAAATTGTGATAAAACAGGCTGGTTTGGGGGGTTTTAAACATCAATAAAATTTATTGTGGAATTCCCAATATCAATTTTAACTTCTTCCTTCTGATTGGGTTGTAAGTTTTCTGGTTATTTGTCCACTGAGACAGAACCTCTACTCTGAGTCTCCCTCACCTCTAATCATGACTGAGCCAGGAAAACTCACAGTGTTCTGTCCTGCTTTTTCCTGGAGAAACCTGGTCCAAAATGTAACTACCGAAAGTTATTCTGAACTGTTAGCGAATGGGATTCTGACATTTTGGTGTATTACTTGATGATACAGCTGCAAGTTTGTCATCATGGAAAAAGTCTCCATGGTGTCGCATCGTAATAAATTAGGCGGACAGGGCAACAGGGCAGCAGATTGGTCCATTCATCAGGGGAGAAATAGATCATGTCACTTCTGTCTGTTGTGCTGCTCCTGTGGGCCTGCAGACATGCGCTATATCAAACGGCACTGTAGGAAATGAGGCCTTCATGACACCTAATAGGTTTTACTGAGTGGATGATGACTGTATGAAATGTACCGGGAGATCACAGAACACAAAGTTTCACCAGTTCAGTTTAAGTCCACTGAAGACATTCCTTTAATCCTACTTTTATTTTGAAATTGATTCTGTTATTCTGCAACAAGGCTTCCAGAAGCGCTTATTGCAGACGTCCCACCAACACCCATGAGTCGAAGACCATTACCGATTGGAATGTGATTGTGTTTGTCTTGATGTTCCTCTTGCATCAGTGTCTGACAAATGTCATTTTTGTAACCTCTGCAGGGTTCAGTGGCCACATTCTGTGACTGTATGAGAGGAAGGAGTCAGGCAGAGGAAGAGCGACAGGCAATCATTTCTCCGTGCGAGAGGCAGAGCGGGTAGGCGAGCAGATGAAAGCCCATTTTCCTCTGATTAAGTCCTTGGAAAACATTCCATTTGTCAGTGCCACGGCGGCTGAGACGGGCGCCGGCCCCACACAGCCAGCCGACTGTATCTGTTGACTATGTATCTGCTGCGATTTACATCGCTCACTGACAACATCACCATTTCCCTCCTCTAATGTCCTCCTTCCTTTCTGTCTACACCTTCCTCCCCATCCCTCCATCCCTCCCCTTGTCCTGCCACCTTGGCCGCCGCTTTCCCCACCTTCCCCCCACAGCCCCCCATCCCATCCGCAGTGCTCAATGCCTGCCGCCCCCTCTGCCCCCTCAACAGCCTATTTTTGTTTGATCTGCCCTCATTGCAAGGTTGGCTGCCACCAAAGAGGGGAGAGCAGAGAGGGACCCGGCTCTGTCTCCGTCGTAGTCATTTTCAATGTCATAAATTTCAATTTCCAATCTTTTCTCTCCTTTTTTTTTTTTTGCCCACCTCCAAACACCTACCCCTTTTTTCCTACTGCACCCATCTTGGGAATTTGTCAATTCTGTTTCTCTCTGTCTTTCCCTCCTCGTTCGCTCTGACTCCCTTCTCTCCAGAAACACCTATTGGCTATTATCCCATCTCACGTCTTCCCCAGACCTCTGCCGCTCCAGGAATGCAATTTTCACCCGGCCGCATCTGTGATGAGATCCAAATGAAAGATCATTAATATCTGGTTCAAAAAGAAATGGAGTTTGTCTCCTATTTTAAATATTGCCATTTTCCCTCGCCGCGCGCTCGTCTGGCATTGTGACGCTCCTCCTCGCCGCCAACACATCAGGGTGATACAGAGATGATCACTTTCTCTCTCTCTCTCTCTCTCAGCTGATGATTGCATATGGGAACGTGTGTATGTGCATAAAAAAAAAAAAGGTATTTGCTCTGTTTGTCTCTCCGAGGGTCTTTAAGTTGGAAACACTGACAGCAGCAAATGAAGCAGCTGGGATTGTTGTTGTTGTGGGAGAAAAGATGGAGTGGCACCATTAGCAGAGACTGGGGCAAGTCTTTATCACAGAGCGCAGAATAAAGAGGAGGAGAGCGCAGAGGAACTGTTTGACTTTATTACCGTGGGCACCAAGGATCAGGATTTATTTTTTATCTTAGAAAACAATCAATGACACCTGCACTGACAGTAAAAGAACACATTAGGACTGTGAGGCAGACACAGTAATTACTCAGCTTAGTATTTATTGGGTTACATAATCAAGTTTACCCACATCAATTAAAGCAAGTTAACATCTGGAGGACTAGAATATTGTTTTTCAACCTGAAGGATCTTCTTACCTGAAGGTAGCAGGAAGTGAAATTTGGACAGGAGGGCCAGATTTAGGAGTATTTGTTTTCTTGGCTAGAGTCACTTTTCTTGTCCAGCACAGGCAGGGAAATTAAAACAGATGAAGAGTTAGGAACACATCAACTGTTTTTTTTAAATATAGTCTTCATGGTTGTCATTTTTAAACACTTCCCTATAAGACACCATCATAAAGGTGTTAGTCCAATGACAGCCCCAAAATGTCACAGTAACTATGGTCAGTGTGGCGATGTCTCACAGTCACAGAAACATGACATCATTACTTTGAGCCATTCTAGTCTATTTTATTGCTTTAAATCTTTAAATATGTTGAACCAGAAAGCTATGAAATATTTGCATGTTTTTCATGTATTTAAACCAGGTATGTCTAAACGTTTTGTCTTGTGGGCCAAAATCGTCAAGTCAAAAGTACTTGAGGGTCAAAAAAAGTCATATTTTTAATAAAAACTTTTTTTTTTCTTTTTTTTTTAACCAACTTGACAATGTAATAAACAACTGAAATAGACTGATTTTTTCTGTTGGTAAGTGATATTTAAACTACTGTATAGTCAAAACTGGAGAAGGGATTTCCAGATTTGAAGATTTTGCAGATTAAGCGAAATATGTGTCGGGTTTATGTTGCTTGGTGTATGGAACTGAATAGATTGTGTCCTAGCTGGGAGGGGGGAAGCAAAAAGTGTGATCATTTAAAGATGAATCCTTTTATTTTAATAATATTGAAATTAGTCTGTTATCTTTCTGCTTCAATTAAAAATAAAAGGCTTCCATCTGTATCAACCACTTGTCCCGTTGGGCTAAATTTGCATCACTTTTGAATTAAAGTCAGCAGCTGCACAAAATCAGTGCAGGGCTCGCCAGTGGCCCCTGCGCCACACTTTTGAGACCCTCAATTTAACGTATCAGATTTCTGGTGAAAACACTGAAGAACACAGGGCACAATGAAGCTAGGGTGAACTGAATTGCTATTCTTTCCATAACATGTGGCAAAGACAGACCATTGGATCAGATTTTTAACTGCATGACTTCTGACTCAAGCAGCATTTAACTGGAGCTTAATGGAGCTTCCAGAGACAAACAAATACAAATTCATTCCCAAAGTATGAAAGTCATTTAAAACTCACAGACGTGGCTTTGATGAGAAACATAAACAAGAGAAAACAAAGTAAAATGCAATTTGGAAATTAATCAGCAATCATTAGCCTTGGTGTAGAGAGGAAGTCTCTTCCTCTTCTCGCCTCGCCGTCTTTCGCTCGCCTAATGTTCCTCTTCTCATTGAGGCATCATGGGTAGCCCGCTCACTGCTCAGCCAAGCGTTGCCCATTTGCCTGCTGTCTCGCCAGCGCGCACTCTAACCAAACTTTACCTCCTACCTGGCAAACCCCTGCGCTCCCTCCCTTTGCTCATTAGCATTGCATTAGCATTTCAGTTGACTTCAATCAGCTTTTAATTGAGTCTGCACAATTTTGGCTTCTTCATATCGTCCTCGTCTCTCGGCGGGAGGAGTTTCATGCTGTCAAGTTGATTCACAGCAGTTGTGGATTTTTTTTTTGTTCGTTTGTTTTTATTTAAAGCTCCAGTATGTCACTTTTATAAGAAATATAATAGCATGTTGTGAATTTTAAGGCTAATTAGCATGGCCACCGATGATTATTGGAAAAATCAGTTTTCCTGTAATGCTAAGTTGCTTCTCCACCATTTGCATATTTAGCAGCACTTTCACAAAGTTGTTTGACAGCGCTAAGCCCCTCCTCTAGCTTTGATTGGTTGTTTTCGGTCAGGAACGGTACATTTCTTTAGACAGCAGTAGTAGCTCAAGAAGGATGTGGAGGGGATCTATCTTTTCACAGATTATTTGTTTTATACTGTACTGTCAAAAACATGGTGACAGTTTTAGAAAATATGTGAAAAAACATATTGCATATAAAAGTTACACACTGTAGCTTTAGGTGAAAAGATTTGGAATCTGCATTTAGATAAAATGGTTTAAAATCAGATATTTGGGTGTTTCTTCATGTTTTTACTTCGTTCTGGTCGTATTGAAAGGCGTACCCAGCTGTTTAACAGGACAACAGGTTGTGAGTTTTGCATGATTTGCTGTCTGCCGTCAGCATTTCCTTGTTTTAGAGTAGCGAAGCTTTCAGGATGTGAAATTTGTCTGGAAGGACAAACCGTCTGCGTCGTGTCGTGACAATGTCAGAAGTTCTCCTTTCACGTCAGTGAAGCTTGAATGGAGTCAAATGAGTTCCAGTCGTCTGCCTGGAAAAGGCCCAGTAATTAACCAGTTGAGCGGAGCAGGGCGAGGTCAGGCTCAGGCAATTAAGGAAGTGACAGCCCATCCAGCGCGACGAAGGGCCGAGGCCTCATCAGCGAACAGATATCCAATGAAATACACACCGCTGGACCTTCATCCATGTCGGTTACAAGCAAATTCATTTAAATAAACACACTGGCTCTCTGACAGCCGCTGTCAGCTGTGATCATTTCACAAACTAGAGCAAAACAGGCTTCTACCCTTCTTTTGCCCTCTTTGAGCTCATTTGTTGCTAGCAGGTAGAATTTTTTTTCATGATAGTTTTCTTTAATCAATGCAACTTTTGAAAAGTTCCAGATATTAATGATAACATTTGCCTCTTCCCCCCCTCAGATGGAAAGGTGCTGTCTGTGACCTCGAAGGCTGAAAATGTGCATTTGAAAAAACTGGATTTTAAGTTGATTAAAGATGCACTATTTAACTAAAGGGTTTTTAAAGTGAAGTCTGGGGGCCCCATTTGCGGCTCCTTGACTAATTTCTGTGGCCCCCGACCACATTTCAAGAATAAATTAGGACAAAAGTACACTTTTAAATGAAAATCTACTTCCAAAAGCATTAGATGCAAAACAAAATGATCACATTTTCCAAGTTTTCAGATCTCGTTCTATTGTCATGGTAACTAGGACCACATCTACTCATTGACATGTACTCTAAAGTCCACCTTAGTGCACCCAAACTGCTTTTAAAAGCTCTGTTAAAACCTGGATAAATACAGCCAGTGTTTTCTAATAAAGACTGGCCTATATCTTATTTTTTTAGTTTTATTCAACTTGTGGATCCATGATCCTATTCTTATGAAAATATATAGATTTTATTTGTTTAAATAGAATAGTTCACAAGTACTTTATTGTTGAGATTGTTAAAAAAAAAAAACATTTAGGTAATTTCTGTTTATAAAAACATATTTTTGGACTGTGAGTAGTTTGGCCCATGTAACAAAAAGTTTGGACACCGCTGATTTAACTTTTGTAAACAATGTGGGGTTTTTTGTTTGTTTGTTTTTTTACATATTTGTTAAAACTGACTCTTTGTTGTGACAGTATAACATGAGACAGAGAAGAAATGCAGTGCTCCCTGTCAGAAACAACCAATCAGAGCCCAGAGAAGGGTCATAGCGCTGCTCATTGTGCTGATGGGGGAGAAACAACTTACAGGACAACTGTTTATCCGGCGTCATCAGTGGCCGTCTGACAGCTTTAACAAGTATGTTTATAGAAATTACAAAGCCAGCTTTAAAGCAGTGAGTTGGAGCGTGGAAGAGTTTGGTCAGTGTGGTCTTTCCTGACCTGGGCTGACCTGCAGGGATGCCGCCTGCAGCTCTGAATAATAAAATGTGCAGATAGATGAATAAGAAGTTTCCAGTTCAGAAAGCCGTTCTCTTTTGTAAAAGTATTCACCCCCCTTGCGGATTCTCACATTTCCTCATGTTGCAACTACAACCTTAGAACAAACCATTCACTCCAGTTACAGCTGCAGATCCAAAGATCTGCAGCTGTAAGTGGAGCAACCCCCACAGCATGATGCTGCCACCACCATGTCTGAACAGTGGTTTCCAGTGAAAGCATTTTGCATGCAGACCAAATAGTTCCAAATTGGTCTCATGAATTTATGAATACTTTCATAAAACCTGTATCTACCTACCCGATGTTTATTGTCTTATAACTTGGCACAGCAATTATCTGCACACTTTATTCTTAATATTTTTAATATTCTTAGTTCTCATTTTGTCTCCTGTATCTCGGCCCCTCCCAGCCCCCTGGTCCTCAAACTCTCCACAGTGGATTGTGTGAATGTGTGTGTGAGGCAGTTTGAGGTAGTGGGAAACGGCGTCAGGCAGTTATAAATGACCATCATTTCCCAAACCACTCCGTATGCCATTGTGGAGCGCACGTCGCCTCGGGGCGGATGGAGATGATGTGTGTGTGTTAGAGGGTGTGTAGGAGGATGTAAGGGGGGTAATGGAGGAAGTGACGGGGCCGCCTGTCCCAGAGGAACACCCTGACTGTGACGAGTAGCACAGATCCAGGTCCGGACAGCTCTGCTAAAATCCAACGCAACAAATCAAAGAGACGCTTGTAAGTTATCAAAAACTGCAGAATAGGCAGAAACCTCAGATGGGATTAATATTATTGCATTAGTTTGTTAGTTTTGGTTATTATGCTCAGCAGAGACTGAATATTTTATTACATTTAAGTATTCATTAATTCCTCTGACTCTTTGAATCCAGAATGGCTCACTTTCAATTACTACAGTTAACTAAAAAAATAACAAAAACTGAAATTAAGAAAACATTTTTGTTAACTGAAATAAATAAAAACGACAATTAATGGGGGAAAATCTATAACTAACTGGAATTATATTATGCATTTATAAAACTAACTCAAACCAATTATAATTATTATATCCTTTGCTTTTATGTTTATGAATATATGACGTGTTGTTGCAGAAAGACTGGATAGTGTCAGATTGTTCAAGTTCATATGAGTGTGAAGGCAAAGCTGCAATAAAGATCCTTCACATCCTATCCTTGTACTTCCTGCTCCTTTGGCCATTTGATTTAGTTCTGATTCGGTAATCTTTTGAAATTTTTTTCTTTTTTTCTATGTCAAAATCAATGGTTAGAGTTTTGCAGCAGTAAGATCAACACAACTTTCATATGACTCTGACCAAACTTAGATTCCTATAAAACGTGATCAGAAATTTGCAGGAATCTATAAAGTTCTAGTGTTTGTTGAGACTTGGAATGGATCAAGATCAGATTCTCACGGTGTGATGACCTTTGGTTAAGTAGCCTGTCAAATTGTCAAACGGCGTTCTAAAACAGCATTATGTTAATAAAATTGATAAATTATCTTCCACACCATTACTGTTTGCTGTTTCACAAGCTAAAATATTTCCAAACAGCCAACCTTATCATCCCTGTGTACCAGGGAGAACTGGAAAGAGGTTTTTTGTTTTTCAGCCAGCTTTCTGGCAGTGGTGAGCAACAAGATTTAAGAGATTCTCTCTGAGTTTCTGAAAATGTTCTGCTCTCTGCTTGATCTGCTCTCCAACTGGAGTTTCTCCTTTTTATGTGAAGTACAGTTACATAATGCAGAGCTACATTTTGTCACCTCTTTGAAATGGCTCAAAATATCAGGCCCAAAAAAATCACCACCTCTTACTTTCCAAAATATGTTTTAGGCAAATAATGACATAGGCCATTATTTGCAAATCAGTTACAGCTAAAAAAAAACAAAAAAAACTATCATCGTGTAGTTACTTTTGTTGCTTAAAGAAAACATATGGAGTTTCTACTCAAATTGCACATTAAAACCCTGAATATGCTGAGGCTCAACTGCAGCAGATCATTTCCAGAACCTATTTGTTTTAAGGTTGCTCTGATAAGAGATTGCAGAAACTTGTGCCAACTAAACCCTGCTGCTTTCTGTTTTTTTGTTATGTTTTGTTTTGTTTTGTTTTGTTTTGTTTTGTTTTGTTTTGTTTTGTTTTGTTTTGTTTTGGGGGTTTTTTTGCACATGCCTCCTCTTTGTCTCACTGGAAAGTCTCATCCAGCTTTGATGCACATTATAGAAGTCAACTCATTATTCTAACTTAAGAATCTTTTGTCAGTGGTATTTTCTCCTCTTTTAGCACTTCAGGATTTCAAATTGCTAATGACGTTTGCCTGTGCTCTCTCCCGCTGAGCTTATATTATCCTCTTTTTCTTTTTCCTCCTTATGGTCTTTGCTTTCACTCGGAGCTCAGCCATTGTGATTAAATTGGTTTATGAAAAGCAGCTCCATGAAGGATCAAACTTGTGGACAGGTCTTTGGATGTGATGTGGTTACAGACAGACACAGTCTAAATCCGTTCACTGCAGCACTTCACTTTAATTGAATAAACAACTTTCCTCTGGTCTTGTTTTCTGTGTTGATTTAAAACCAAAATGCAGGACTGCTGTCCAGACTGGAAGGTATGTTATGAAATAACTGTCATTAAGCATACAGCCAAAAGAGTTACAAAGTAGCTTCAGGGCAACAAAGTCAAAGATTTTTTTAGCGTCCATCACAAAGTCCTGATCCCAGTCCTGTAGAGAACTTGTGGGAAGATCTGAAATGATGTGTGGGATGGAGGCGACCTTCAACCCTGACTCAGTACCACCGGTTCTGTCGGGAGGAACAGACCAGAACTACTGAGAGAAGCTTCTGGAAGGAAACCCAAAAGGTTTGACCCAAATTATTCATAGTAAAAGCAACAAAATACTAAGGAGAGGTATGTAAACTTATCATTTGAAAGTAATTAATAAATACATCTCTCACATATTCTTTCTCATTATTGTGGAATTTAGCACATAGAAATAATTTTGGTAATTCTTACTGACCTGAAACGATGGGTCTGGTTTAACTTCGGGCCAGGCAGGTTGGCCATCAGAAGGCCGGACCCACCGCTGGTCAGAGAGCCAGGACAAAAAGCTGCATTATGTTTTCATTTTGGTGTATGTAAACTTCTGGTTTCATCTGTAGCTGTATCACATTATCCATTATTAATCATGCATCCCTCCTCACTTTAAATGTTCCTATAAATCATCCATCCATCCATGTATGCATTATGTTTTTTCAGATTCTCTATGTTAATTCTTTTGCAGAAAAGACCTGCAGCACATTTATGGTAAACTTTTGCATTTACAGTTTACAATGCCATTGTAACAGAATCATAGCCATCCTATTTTCATTGCAATTCGAAAAGCAAGCACTGTGTCTTTGTAGCTCAGTAGTGAAAGGAGCAGAAATGGCGAAGGAAAGTGTGACAGCTTGGATTGTCCAAAGTCCCAAACGTCTTCCACAGAGGCCTGTTTTTCTACAAGAGACAGGTGAGGAATAGAGAGGACTACTTATGGAGCCAAATAGTGTGTGTTTGATGGCAGGCCCTTCTAAATCCCACACTCATCCATCATAAGTGGCATGCGTGGACTCTGAAGGCCTGATAATAGCCTTTTGCATTTTCACACTGCTCTTTGCCTCGTGGATTTGATCAGGGAGAGAGAGAGAAAGAGAGAGAGAGAGAGACAGAGAGAGAACGGAGGAGTGGAAGAGGTGAGGAGGGTGAGAGTGTGTATATATTGTAATAGGAGGGCGGTGGGGGTTAGAACCCCTCGTCATCTCGCTTGCAGTCCTTCAAGACTGCTTGTCTCCTCTTCCTTTCCCCCCCTCGACATTTTAGGAAAATCACTCTCTGAATTGGAAAAGGGACCCCGGGGCCACAGGCGCAGGATCCGTGTTCTCTGGATAATTGACTCCCGTTGCCTGGTAATTCATCGCTTGCATATGCCAGCTAATTCATCAGGAAGAGGAGATGATGCCGACCTCACACCATGGCCCTGCAGCCCCTGAAAACGCACACACACACCACACTCACACACACACGCACACTGTTGTATTTTCATGACTTGTAGGGACTTTACATTGACTCCCATTCATTTTCTACAACCTAACCCTTACCATACCCCAAGCCCTAACCATCACATACCTAACCCTTACTCTAAACCTAACCATCACAGACCTAACACCTAACCCAAAAACAGCAATTCCCCTCATGGGGACCAAGACAATGTCCCCATGAGGGGCAATGGTCCCCACAACCCCACATTGTAGACAGAAATAGGTTCCCATAAGGATATAAAGCCCAGGTACACATACGCACACACGTCGTTGCTCACACACACACGCGCGTGCGCGCATTTATACCTCAACACTTACCTGACATTTGTAATAAATTACATACGTGTATGCACAAAAAGCACATCCGCAGCGTGGAGGGCCGAGTTCGCCCTCCTCCGCCTCCCACCTGCCCCAGCAGAGCCAGGAGCTCGGAATGAGAGGAGGGAGCAAGTGGCAAGTTAGAGGATGAAAAGTCCAAAATGATAAATGGGCTGCATTGTAGCATTATGAATGAATTATACCTCGGAAATACCTTGAGCAGTGGCGACTGTCAGCAGGTATCTATACTAATCTGGGTGAAATTATGGCCGTTTTCAACATGGAGGAGGCCGACAGAGCCGTACAGAATTAATTGAGCAATCAGGCCATTAGAGAGAAGCATCATACTGAGCCTCGTTTCTGATGCAACAACATTCATCACTGCTGACCAGGATCCCGCCTGCTTTCTTCTTTCTCTTCTCTCTTTGCTCGCTCAAACAGAACCTTCCCATCTCTGACCAGATTAGGAACTGGGCGCCAACAACAAACAACAAAAGCTATCTTTTGTCTTTTTCCCGTGGCCGTGTCAGTGCCACCTCTATTTCTCACGGTTGTCACGCAGTCTTAAAGCTTTCAATTTGCACACCTCTTCCCATTTGTTTTACAGCCCAGGTCCCCGCCCCCGTCGGTGGGTCCGTGTTAAATTTTCAAATGAAAGTACATTAGCAGAAACCCGTCCAGTGATGAATGAGGCGGACCGCACTGCGAGGTGCGGGACATTTGTTTGTATTGTTGGTTTCTGTTTAAAGTCTATCTGGGGGTCCTGACATAATGGTCTGGGGTTAGGATGTTTTAGTGAGCGGGACTGCTGCTGCTCTGGAATCACTGCTGCATCAGCTGCGGTTCAGACAGATGAGCCGTTTCTGCACTGAAACACAGAGGGAGGTAAAATGTGATCTGTGGGTCTGCTGAGGAGTTACGAAAGCCCACGTGGCTGCATTAACATTGGACTTGATGAAACCCAGTGGACCAGCACCAGGACATGACATGTTTCCACCAATCATCACCATGGAAACGACACATTGGACCACAAGCAATGTGGATTCTGGGCCTCTCCACTCTTCCTCCAGACTCTGGGACCTTAACTTGTAAATGAAATCCAAACTTTATTTTATTCTGAAAAGAGAACTTTTCACCACTGAGCGGTCTTTTCTCTTTAAAGCTGCAGCAAGTTACTTTTTTTTTTTTTTTAAATGTTTATATATAGTTGTTGAAACTGCCACCATGTCAGACAGAATGGTGTGAGACAGATAATCTGTGAAAAAATCAAGTTACTTTTCTTTCTCCCAGTGTTCTCAGCTACAAACAACCAATCAGAGACAGTAGGAGGGTCTTACTGCTGTCAATCATGCCCCCCGCCTTGATCTCTGCTACCATGTAGTATCTTCCCATCAGCAGATTCTGTCACTAGTTAACATGGAAACAGATGACGATGGATAAACAGTTCCGATAACGGTGAGTTGCTTCTCCACTATTGACACATTTAGCAGTGACAACATGAGATTGATTGACAGCACTTAGCCCCTCCTCCTGACTCTCATTGGTTGTTTTTGGTTGGGTAGTGATGCATTTCTTCGGTGGCAGGAGCAGCTCAGGGAAGAGGTGGAGGAAATCAATCTTTTCACACATTAGCTGTTTCATATTATGTTTCATGGTGACTGTTTTAACAAATATGGAAAAAAACATATTTTGAATGAAAGTCAAATACTGCACTGTGACTTATTACTTGGAATGTGACAGTTGCAAACCTGTTTTCTGGACACATCGGTTCATGTTGCCTTGTTTAAACTCTAGTTCCATCTCGTGCCTTGTGAATCTTTCCCCAATCTTTTGAATAGACTAAAATTACTCTTTTAAGCCCTTTTAGAAATATTGTAATATCCAAGATACCAAATGTTTTATATTACCAACTTTACAGAATTTACCCAAAGTTTACAGATTTTTAATCCAAGGCATGTTTTAACATGAATGAAAAAACTTCCTTCATCTGTAGAAGAGTATGAAGAGTAGCCGTAATTACGCCAATGGGAATCCAAAAAAACCAAACAAACAGCTGCCAGAGTTTTTCCTTCCACAAAACTTTCCATTAAAATACCTGGAAATAGCACTCTCAACAGCAAGTTTTTTTCTGACATAATAGAATATTGCTATTGCAAAAGAGAAATAAAATGATACAGTATGCTACCCCGCTTATATATTAACCATTTATTATATGTGGCTTTCCTTCATGAAGCAAACTGTTCATGTGCAGCTGCCATGTCTGCAGTATTTCCCCTGAGTGTGTACACCATATATGTTCTCTATTTAAATCTCTTTATTTTATTCTAATCTAATATGATAGTAAAATTTTCAGGAAAAACTGAATTTGGGGTTTTCAGAAGCTGCAAGACACAAAGAACAGAAACAAATGCTTGAAATATTTCAGTGAATAATAATTCTGTATGATTTTTTTAGATGAATTACTGAACTAAGTTAAGCATTTGATTATAGTCTAGTTCTCTGAGGCATTTTCTGTTGCTATAGACATGAATGCTAAATATATTTAAGTCAAACCTTGATTGTTTTGCCATGTGTTCACTGTCCAGTTAAAGCTAAACATGTTCATCGTCATAAATCACATCCTTGTCGTTCTCAGGTTTCTTCACATCAAACTAGATCAAACTCACAGTTTTTAGTTATAATTTAGGCCACTTTATTCCTTTTGCTTTTTATTTATACCATGCACATTAATCATTACTGATTTTAGCTTTTAAGACTACTGCTTTTCTAAGACTGCAGATATTTTTTCATTAAGTCATTAATTTATTTATTTTACAAATATGTTTCCCAGAGTATTTAATAATTTTCCTGAAAAATTTCAATTACGATTTATACTAATAAATAAGTTTCTAATTCTGCCCCAATAAGCCTGATTTGCTATGAATTAACTCTTGAAGATATTTTACATCTTCCAAATATTTCAGAGCCGTTAAACTCGCTGGTCTGCGCTGATCCAGATGTTTCTCTCACAACTGCTGAAAACGGGAAGGTTTGTTCCGATATCTGACCTCTGCCTCCCTCTAGTGGACAAGCCGCAACTGCAGAAACGACATCCAAAACCACAAAGAAACATAATACACGAAAAAAGAAAGCAAACACAAAGGAATGCACTAACAACATCAGCAATACTAACAATAATGAACAGAATATAGATTGCCATAGAAAATATGGCAAGATCTAAAGGACAAAATAAAAAGCAAGTAGGTGATCAAAAACCATTAGATCAAATCACATTGAGATTTAAACAATGACTATCTCAAAAGAAGTATCTCATGATTTAATGTAATGAATGCTCCTTCCATAAAAACATCACCTATGTACACAACCGAACACACCCAGCAGCTGACTCCCAGTCTGGACCGTTCTATGTAAGCCATCTATGCTCGGTTGGAGCAAATGCGTCTTCCAGATGGACCATGACCCTAAGCTTACAGGAAGTGGTTAAAATGTAGCTTAAAGACAATGACGATAATGTTTTTTAGTGGCCACCACAAAGCCTTGATCTCAGTCCTTTAGAGAATTGGTCTGAAAAGTTGTGTAGAAGGTGTCCTTTAAACCTGACTCCCTTCCATCGTTTCTGTCATGAGGAATGACCAGAACTCCAGCAAACTACTGTGAGAAGCTGGTGGAAGGAAGCCAACAGGCTTGACTGAAGTCATGCAGTTCAAAGGTAATGCTACCAAATGGATGTAAACTTATGATTTAGAAGATAGAAATAAATAAACTCCTGACATATTCTTTCTCTCATTATTGTGGCGTCTAGCAAAGAGAAATAATTTTGGTCGTTCTAGCTGACCTGAAACAAGAGATGTTTGTTCTGATTTGACTTCAGGCAATAATAAAAAAAAGGTATTTTATTTGGTGTATATAAACTACTGATTCCAACCGTATATTAAATGTTGATGTTAATGTAAACAGATGGAGGTGTGTTTTTAATGCAAAGCAGAGAGAGGGCAAGGACTACAGAAGTAGAAGCTGAGAAATTGGTTGTGTTACGCCTCCTGCTGGAACATACTAAAACTGCCTTCATTCAGAACAGTTTAGATCACTTTATTAGTTTTTTAGGTTTGCAAATACACTAAAACAAGATGTCCTCCGCTATTAGTGATATATCACATTTCAGTAGCAAACAGACCCCTAAATCAGCATCTTTAGCTGAATCCTACATACAGTGCAGAACAACAAACATACAGAAACTACAACACTTTTACTAGTTTGTCTCTTTCAAATAACAAGCTTTTCAAATGACCACACCTTGATCACTTGAACCAAGTGATTGAACGGATCCCTCAGCTTGCCAAACAGGTAAAAGCTTAATTTCAAAAACATCAGACATTAACACCAGAGAAAAGGCAACAGGTGGAGTGTGGAAAAGAGGAAGATGAGAGGGAAAGTCCACAGTGGGCGGCAACAAGGACAAGATAGTCAAACCAGATTAAAGAATGAGGGTTTTCAGGCACTGCAAACTAGAAATCCAATATGTCTGTCTTGCATATAAAACTTAATAACGACCAAATATGAGAGAAAAAAGATAATTATTTGCACCTCTGAAATTGTGTTTCTCATTATTACATGTCCACAGTAATACACAACCTCCCTTAGAACATGTTGATTCAATGTTTGAAAATTCAAGATATGAGTGGCCAGACTGACTGATATTAGTAATACATGCTATACATATTAATATGAATTTATATTAACATGTGTTGTTAATCTGCTAATTATCAATTGATGAATCACACTGGTTTTCTTCTTGGAACAAGAACCCTGGTAATTTTGGCTTACTATTAATTAAAACACTAGGGGGCAGCATAGTTTATTGTTTTCTTTAGATCCTCAGTATATCTTAGTCTTTATTCTTGTATCCTTGTGTTGGTTCATATTTTGAGTTAGGGTGAAATATAAAATTTTACATGTTACAGTCAAACCAGAATAGCTCAACAACAGAAAAGGTCGTGCAACACTTTGTATGCTGGTTTTGTATTTCATTTGAGCTTTTTGAGTATCAGTATATTTATATAGAGCCAAATACCAAAACATGTCATTTCATTGTGATGCTGATCCTCTTACATGTTCAAAGAATATATTGCATTCTTTGAACATGCATTTTTAAAAGAAAATAAAAACTATCAATAAAGAAGAGCATGGGAAATGACTCTACAGAAGCATTTTTGCAGAATGGGTTTTATTGAGCCGGTTTTTCCACATGTTTCGAAGTTTTGTGTTTTCAGTTTTCTTTGAGCTCAGCTCCATCTTCCGGTCACTCTCGCGCCAGTACCTTGTATCTCGCGCGCTGCTTCCGGGAGGGGATTCGCATTCTCCACGACAGACCAATCAGAGGACAGGTCTTCCGGGAAGCGTCCCGTTGCTATGAGGCTGTGCTGAAGGTTATAGCCGTTCTGGACCGGCAGTTGGGGTGAGTTCTGCACAAAACTTGAACACATGAGTCGTTGTTAACTTAAATAGCCAGGAAAAGGAGGAAATATTATTTTGAACCTATATCTTAAAATTTTCGCCTCTTCTTTATATTAGCTTGTTTGTTTTTTTTACACAGTCTTGGGGCTACAGAAAAACCGAATCAGATGCGACAAAGGAGGAAAGTTAGAGGATTTTAGAATTCCTCCATTAAAACGAATACGATAGTTATCTTGACATCACTGTTGCAGCTTGGAAACAGAAAGGGTTTTTTTCTGTCAGAGGCTCGAGACAGCTGAAGTTTCGGTAGTAACTCGACTACACACGGACACGCCTCTCACCGGGTTTCTGTCCAATCCCATCGCTTTTAGTTCTGCAACCGACCAATCATCGCAGCTATGTAAATCGCCTCGTGAATACTGCTGCCTCGGGACTGTTTTAATGTGAAGCTGCCAGATTTATCTGTCAGACGCAGCGCCGTGGAGTTCAGATAAAGAGTCAGTAGAGTCCCAGAAGGCTCCAGCAAAGCTTGGCTGTTCGCTACTCTCTCTTTTTTTTTTTTTGCAAGACGGTCGGATTGAGTTTAATGTACAACATGACATTTGAGGAACTAAGTGGGGATTATTCTCAAGAAAGGTAAATGTCGTTTGTTATGCATGATTTATTTAGCATTAGTATCTTTGTTCCACAGTAGATGAAACAGTAATAGCAGCGCTCTAACGGATAAAAGCCAATATGGAGCTGCAAAGTTTCTGTAGATGGACTGGTTTGAGCTTAATGTAGTATAGCAGACTCGGTATTGTCTTTTTAGGTACATGTGCTGTTTAAAGTCACTTCAGCCTTAATATTAGTTAAGGCTCACTAATAGCCTTAGCTAATATTAAGGGTATTAGTTACAATTCTCTTAAACGGAGATGGTGGTTAGCAAGAAGTTTTATGTCGTGTCGAGTTCCAATATTTCCCATTGAGTTCTGCACTTCATGATGCATTCAAGTACACCTCGTACAGTAGGTTGTCTGTATCGAAAAACCATGACGTGATGTAATGTCGCCGCTGTTTCTGCAACATTTCCCGAACAGTCATAATAGCTATTGCTACTGTTGTGCTTTGTTTAATAACGAGTTTTTATTGTTATTAGATGATCATAACTCTTTGAAATACTTTGCTATAGTAAAATTCATCTTATCACTATCAACCTAAAATCTAGTGTAGCAGCTTTGAATATGTTTTAATAAACTGTCTGATTTCTTTATTTTTGCTTTCAAAGAGATATGAATTTCTCTGAAGTAATTTTTTTGTGGAAAAAAGGCTAATTATTATTTTAGGACTATTATTTTAGGAAGGTGATGATCTTTAAGTCAGTAAAAAAAATATGGTTTAATCCTTTTACACCAGTGAAAACACTTGAAAATCTTACTTTTATAGTGTTAACCTTTTGGATCACATTTGGCTTTGTTTCACTATTGGTAGTCTATTGCACAACTTGACTTGAATGCAGCGTGGAGGGACCTCTGAGGACTGGAGGGACCTCGGTTTGACACAACACCGTTATGAACATGCATGTGTCTGTGCTTTGCAGAATGGATACGGTGGCGAAAGCCTTGGAGGAAGTCCTCACCTCTGCCTTGCCTCAGGGCTGCATTACGGTTGGCGTCTACGAGGCAGCCAAGTCCCTCAACATGTGAGTACAGACTGCGATGCTTGTATCTCTAGCAGGGTTTGCTGGTCGCTACCTCGCCTTAACGCTTTCCTCTCCAACAGAGACCCCGACAATGTGGTGCTGTGCATCCTGGCCACTGACGAGGACGACGTTAAAGACGTGGCCCTGCAGATCCACTTCACGCTCATTCAGGCTTTCTGCTGCGAGAACGACATCAACATCCTGAGGGTCAACAACACCCACCGGCTGGCAGAGATCCTGGGGGGAGGCGGAGGGAAGCAGAGCGGCGGGGAGCCCATGGACCTGCACTGCGTCCTGGTCACTGTGAGTGCTGCTCGCCGTGTTTTCTGTCCTGTTCGGCCGTAACTGTGTCTGGGATGGAACCTTTGATCTCCTGGCTGTGGGCACGTGAGCGAAACTCTTACTCAGAGGGGAACTTGTCCACACTTGTCCCTGTGCCTGTGATAAAGCGATGGCAGAGCTCCTCCTTCGTCTGACATCTGAAGAATTTCATGTGGAATCTGTCGTTATGCAGAAACAGGGGCTGGCAGAGATCTGACTCAGGGCTGAAAGAAAATACATTTGCTTTGGAAATTTCTAGGATTCTAGGAGCTTTTTACATTTTTTACTAACTTTTTATTAATTTTTCGGTACACCTCCATTTAACACAGAGATGCACTTGTGGTTTTGTCCACTTGTTAGATTTTATTCATTCATTGTTTCAGTGATTCTTGTCTTGAATGTTTATGGAAACAGTCAGTGGGTCTGGCTGCCCTGCAGTGTCAGGTGAAATTTACCCTAAGAAAAGGTGGAAAGTGAGAAATTCCTCCTGTTGCACAGTTGACTTTGTGGTAGACTATAAAATCGGCATAGTTGAAAGTAAAGGCGCACAGACAAATCAGCCGGCGGATAAATCAGCTCTGGTTTTCTTAATTTTGGGAGATCGATCGATACTTACATGTGAAACCGATATTATCTGGACCTTATCTGGCTCTGCAAAGGTCTGAAAATCAGCCACTGTCACCTTTTGCTCTTCAGTGACAGAGCACTGACCGTTAGCTCTGCCCACCAGGTCATGTCTCCATGGTGACCACCCCACTGTTGTAAAGTTGTTGTCACTATATTTAGCGACTTTCGAGGCAAAAACAATCGCTATGCGCCAACATCTGAACGTCCGGCTTTTAAAGATCGGCCAGAAAACTGCAGTCGGTGCGCCCCCTGGTGGAAACACCGCAGAAGTCACACTGAGCCAGAGATGAAGTTTGGATGATTAACATCAGTTTTCCTTCTTGCTTTCAGAGCCCTCACTCCACATCATGGAAGGACCCCGCTTTGAGCAAGCTGAACCGGTTCTGCAGAGAGAGCCGGTGCATGGACCAGTGGGTTCCCATCATCAACCTGCCCGAGCGATGAGCTCCCCCGGACCGCCCCGCATAGAGGAGACCCTGTTCGGAACCAAATCATATCTGCACAGGAGGCATGCTTTAAACCCCACCTGACACCATGCTCCCACCAGAGAAAACAGGTCAGCTGCAACGCTGGTTGCAGAGAGCACAAAAAAAAACTAAACAAAAAAAAAACAAGAAAGAGAAAAAAAAAAAAACATGCTGTCAGTGTGGGATGTGTTCAAAACCAAAATAAAAAAAAGCGTGGGGTCGGGATTTCCACTTCGAACTGGGTTTGTTTGGAGTTAACGTCCGCGGGCCGTGGAGAGCGAGAGGAGGCGGCGGCGGCGGACTCAATTCGTCTGGAGGTGGAAGTGTTACGAAGCTTGTGTGCTTTTCAGTGTGACACCCCGCAGCCGAACACAAGGACTGTACGCTGTTTGTTTGGCAACGTCTCCGTGGCGATGGGGAGGAGCGGGACAGCGACCCCTTAGCGCGGAGCTGCCGAGCCGCTGAGCGGACCCAGGCCTCAGGCTCTCTGCAGAAATAAAGCACTTGTTGAAACACTGGAGCTGCTGCAGTTTAACTTATTCATCACAGCCGTTCATGTTCAGGTTGATGTTCTGATTTCAAAAGGGAAAACCTTCATTCTGTTTTACTGTTTCTTCTATATCTATCAACACACCAGCTGTTTTTTTTTTGTTGTTTTATTTTTTCTAAGTGAACTAGTACTTTTGTTCAAATTTAAGTTATTTCTAATTATATTTATGCATATTTATGTTATTATTTTTTACAAACTTGCACGATTTGAGTACCAGACAAATGTTTTCCTGTCAATAAAGTCTTCTTGGAAACAAAATGTAAAATGTGTGGGGTTGATTTTTTTTTTGGTTTTGTTTGGGGTTTTTTTGCTGAATGCTGAGCTGCAGTGAAAGAGAGCGTCACGTGTGGACGGCAGGGGGTCAGGCTGGCCACTGCGGCCCCGCTGTGGCCCCGGTTCCATCCCTGGCCTAAGCAGAACAATGACCGGCCCAACCCGGCCGCTGCTCAAGCTTGTGCCGCGGTCAGCAGGACCGAGCGCATTCATCCAAACAGCTCAACGACTCTCTAAAGAAAAGCGAGTGGCAGAGACGTCAGACTGTGATTGTGTAAGATTTGAGCGTCTTAAGTTTTGATTTGGCGGCTCCTGAACTGCTGCAGGTCAGAAGAGAGCAGAGCAGAAACGGTTTAGTCGGTGGGTGTTTTCTGGCATGCAGGCCATTGTGTAAGCCCTTCTGAGCCGCTGACGCCTCCCCTCCTCCCCCTCTTTTATCCAGCAGTCACATGATCACACCAGCAGGTGATCTTCCAGAAGCTGGCCTCTGGTGACGTCACTCGGCTGATGTAAGGCAGGCAACCCCGTCTGAAAGTGCCAAGTCATCATCGGCGAAAGGGAGTTTCACAATCTAGGTCATGTGAGAGCGGCCAACGGAAAGTTGGCAGAATTTCAGGTTAGAAAAAGTCATTAATCAGGCATTTATTTTTGCTGTGTCATGTTAAAAAGTTTGCACACCCTGAAAGTTTCAGTTCTTTGGAAAGAAATTTTCACATTAATGCATAAATCTCTACTTTTTATATATTTCTCTGCAAAAGACAATTGTGCAACTATACTGTAACCCCTCCTACAGCTGGTCTAACACAGTTTAGCTGAAATACGTTGAGAAGCTTCTTGTTGGTCTCCTGTAGCAGTCTGTATTACAACAAATTTGAAGACACCTCTGACTGAAGACTGTTTTTCTGAAAGTTTCATAAAGAGGATGCTCAGGGCTGTCCATGTGTTTCTTGATTGTGTGCATATGTAATGAAAGTTCCAATTTATATCCTAAACATATTGTGCATAATTTTTTAAATGTCCACAGTGGAATGGCTGATGTTAAACTATTTTTGGACTTTTTTTTTTTTTTTTAATTCCTCACCGGACTCACAAAGTGCCAGGATCTTTATTAGTTCTGCTGATCACTTCTGACAGTCAGCAGAACTAAATGAAATGTCTGGAGTTTGAAAACAGCGAGCCTCATTCAGAATGCTGAGTAATGGCGTTCTTATCATGCTGATATGTCTGTATGTGATATTAAGTGGAAATAAATGTTCTAAGTTATTCATCAGCAGAAAAAAAATATTTTTAAAAAATACATTTTACAGGAAATATTACAAGGTTTTTACTTCAGTGTCCTTCCTGGGTTTCCACTCTGCCTCACTACATTTCCAAAAATCCACTGGGAGCACTTAGCATAAAAAGTGCAATAAGAGAAGTCTATTTAGAAGCTGCTATTTTCCTGCCATAATGGATATAATATTCTTTTATTTTTGGTGTACTGCATAAAGGCACCATTTGTGCATTTATCTGATTCAACATAAAGTCTTCATTACTCTCCCTCCAGCCTACAGACAGTTACTGCCCCGCTAATTCTGGCCTTTAGAAATCATTGGAAAGTCCTTAAGGCTTTTCAGGAATGTGTGACTCAAAGTATTTCTCTGCCTTCCAGCCGCTCCTCGGAGCTCCATGGTGTCGGTTGGCTCTAAGTGAAAGGTCACCTGTCCTGTGACTGGGGGTGTGTGACGCTCTCTGATGTAACACAGTATTGTTGTGATCGGAGGCTGAAGGTTATTTTAAGCCTCGTGTTACGAAACGTTACTCGCAAAAATGTGGAAGAGGTCAAGGGTTGAACCAGAACCAGACATGGAGAAGCTGCATTCATCTTCTATGCACCACAGATCTGGAGCAAACTTCCAGAAAACTGCAGAACAGCCGAAACACTGAGTTCCTTTAGATCTAGAATAAAACCCCACCTGGTTAGAGTTGATTTTGAACGATAATAAATGAAACATTGACCAACATATTTGATGTGTAATGATGATTTTGGTGATGGCACTAAATAAAATGTGATGTTTGTTTCTGGTTTCTCAGTTGGTGACTGAGAAATTGATTGATTGAGTGATTGGGTGTGAATACTCAGGTGGTATTGGTTTTATTTTTAGCCAAACAAAATTCCATTATGTGTGAACTGGTAACGGGACTGGATTTAAATTTTAAATCGAGTTCATTGCAAGGTTTGTATACGGAAGAGGATTAGGGCCACCAAAAAAAAAAAAAAAAAGAATTCTGAGATTAAAGTCAGAATTCTGACGTTCTGACTTTAATCTCTGAATTCTGACTTTAAACTCAGAATTCTTTTTTTTTTTTTTCGGTGGCCCTAATACTCTTCCGTATTTGTAATCAATTAATCACATTTTAATCAAAAATCAACAAAATAAGCAACATTTTCAATTGAAAAACCCTTTTTGCTGCTAAATTATTGAATAAATTGACATGTAGCTTTGCTAATAACCTAACTAATTTAAACCACAGCTTGAAAACAGAAAACTTTTCTTTAGATTGGTTTGCAGAAGTTGCTTGGATTTACAGGCGTACCAGAAACGAGTGCATTGATTAATTGTGCAAAAAATGTTGACATGTCAAAATTCATGTAATTAATTAATCAAAAATAACACATTAAAGTCTCGTCTAGTGAAGCGTTTAACTGCTAGATATAAAATAAATTCGGGAAGAGTATGGCCTTGTAACAAGAACATTTCATAATAAGATATAAAAATATGCTCCTCTGCCAGATTACAACTTATTAAAAAGTAAAAAAGGGTTCCAGTTCATCTCACAGTTTCCTGTAGAAGACATCTAAAAATCCCAAGACATGTTCCTGATTTACTGTTACAACCTTTGATCTTTATAAGAGCAGATATTTTGGTTTAAATGACATAAATCTTATTATAACAAGGGGTTTTTTTTGTTGTTTTTTTTTTTCAATCTTGTCGCAAACATAAAGCTTTCTATCTTAAGCCAGACACTGCTCCTGAATTTATCTCCAAGCTGTTGCTGTTAAACTTTCCTGAACTGGTGTGAACACATGATGGTGAGAAAGCATCCTTGATCTTGATCTTCTTTTTGCAAGGCAGTAAAATAAGCTCTAATTATTTCTTTCATTCTGGTTGGGTCGTTTCAGCACACGAGCAGACCAGTGCCAGCTCAGTTTTGCAGAGTAAGTGGAAAGTCTATAAAATGCTGGCAGAGATTCAGGAGGGGCCACAGTTTCACATCCAGAGATCCCCATTCCCTGAAAGAGGAACCAGGAGCAGAGCAACACCCAGAGGCCGCCGCCAGCAGCTAATAATGTCACCACCCAGACTCTAAAACTGAGACGCTGCTTGGTCTTTGTTATAGTTGGGATGTGAAAGACTGAAGGGACCAGATAGCTGAACCTCTGCAGTCTGCCCCATCACACACACCCACACACACACCCTCTTCTGTCCCAGCGCAGCACATTCCAACACACTGACACCAGAACCAGGAAAGCTTTTCACAGCGGGACCGGAGGCCCCCACTGGCAGGCAGAGAGAGTGCTGGTGCCCAGTATTCAGGCTGTTTGGATCGGGCTTGCACTAGGCCACTGAGTGTTCAGGGCTTATTTAGCATTGTTCTCAGCAGCTGTGTTTCTGTTACAAATGTTTCACTGTTCCTTGCACCTCAGCAAGAAAAGTTTTCTAATGACTTATCGCGTGAACAAACTTATTCATGTGTGAGTTTCATTTTATTTCTTATTTAATGGAAACACTATAATGGTGAAAATGTGTTATTTTTGACAGTAGCAGAAGATTGAAGAACGTTTTGCTCACATTTCTAATTTGACGCTCTAGCTGTGCACTGTAAAGAAAAATGCTGACTCAGCATGACTACTTTCCTTGTTGCTTTGACTCAGTTTAGTTATATATCTTTAACTAAACACTTAATAAGAGCTATTGCAACAACGCTTATCAAGTTAACTGTCTTTAGTTAACTGAATTAGATTAAAAGTGATTAGTTAAGGGGCGTGCCGTGGTGGCGTAGCGGTTAGCGCGACCCGTATTTGGAGGCCTTGAGTCCTCGACGCGGCCGTCGCGGGTTCGACTCCCGGACCCGACGACATTTGCCACATGTCTTCCTCCTTCTCCTTCCCTGTTTCCTGTCAGCCTACTGTCATATAAGGGACACTAGAGCCCACAAAAGACCCCCTGGAGGGGTAAAAAAAAAGTGATTAGTTAAGAGATTTTTTTCTCAAAGTTGCCTTAACTTATTTAAATTTTTACATTACTTCAAGTTGACTTTTTGTATATAACTTTCTAATTAATGTTAAGTTTTTACAACTTGTGCTACTTTTAGCTGTTTTTTTCTTCTTGTTTTCTCACCGCAGACACACCTGGTTCATCCTGCATCACCACGTCTCATTTGTGGGGGAAAAGACAAAAAAACTGCTGATTTTTAATAAAGGAGGCATCAACGTTTCACCACTGCTGCCGTTGCTGCTTTGTGTGTGAGAACCACTGCATCCTCTGCACTACATGTGTAGCTTTAACAATGTGGTGTGTATGATCCTGTATGATCATCCCATTGTGTTAAGACAGAACACACTGCAGTGTGTGCAGCCTCCAGCTGGACAGAAACAAGGTCAGAGAAACCCGGCGGACTCCCAGGATGAGCAAAAATAGTTTCTCTGCTCTCCAGGAGCAGAAACTGGGCCTTGGCTCTGTTCTAAATTTAACTCCAGCATTCCCTGCTTTCTGAGGGCCTCGGTGAGAGGGCCACAGCTCCTGCTCCCAAATTAGACAGGAATAGACCACTAACGACAGGAAGTGGGCCCACAGAAAGGCTGAGACACTCCTGGTCAAGATGTTTATGAAGTCTTAAAATAAATCTTCATTTCAGCAGCATCACCTCATTTGGAACATTTTGATGAAACGTTTTGCTGAAGCAAATTCATCCACTGAGTAACTTTACAGACGCAGGGTGGAGTTTCTGAGAGCTTCTATTCCTTTTGCTGGAGGAATAGAAGTATGATGACACACAGAGGCTCATGACTTTCAGTCACCAGGCTGGAGGAGGAGCCATGTTATGTTGCCAACACACACAGTGAGCGGGCAAAGAGTGGCACCTGAAGGTCACCAAAAGTAACTTTAGGCAACATTTATACGGCAACATGTGGTCTGATCAGATGTCAAACAACAGATGAATTTGTGGACAAGCAGCTCATGCCCATTGTTAATTATAGGGGATGATGTGTGGTGCTGTGGGCCTGGTTTGAAGTTATAAAAAACATAGTGAACTGAACATTATACGTCAGTTGATCTTTCTCACATGATAATGATGCAAAATATGCAGCCCCAAAAAAAAAAAACACAAACATTTTTCAGCATTTTTCCAGGACCAGAATCAGTCCCTACCAAATCCTGCAGACAAGCTGTGAGCTCAGCTTAAAGTTAAAACTATCGAGTCACTGACAGTGTGAGACAGATAATAAGTGGAGAGATGGAGCTCCTTCCTGTGCTACTACATCTGTCTGAAGGGATGCAGCATTCCCGGTCAGAAAGAGCCAATCAGAGCCAGGAGGAGGGGCTTACTGCTATCAATCATGCTTATGAACGCACTGTGGAGAAACAACTTACCGTTCCAGGAAAACTGTTTATCCTCCGTCATTGGCGGCCATGCTGACTAGCCTTAGCACTCATAACGGGCTTTGTTAACCAGCTGTAGTGCAACAGAGAGCAAGGGGGAGGGTCTGAGCAGTGTGTACACGAGAATGACTGACAGCAGTAAGATCCTGATTGGTTGTTTCTGGTAGAGGGGGAATAAGACCACAGAGAGAACAAGAACAATTAAAAAGTAAATTAATTAATTATTATTAATTAATTTGTGGTTAAAATTAAGTGTGTTTCAATATTTATTTTCCATTAATTTAAACACATTTAGGTGTTTAAATTAATTATTAATTAACAATCATTATTTAATAAGTAATTAAAGTCAACTAAATAAAGTCTCTTAAAGTATCTGACATGTTCTCTCATTATTGTGGAATTAGAAAACAGAAATATTTTTTCATAATTCTGACAAAGCAAGAAAAGTTTAGTCTGATTTAACGTCAGATAGCAGGGGAAACAACAGGCGTGTCTTTTTATTCGGTCTATGTAAACTTTTGGTTGAGTCGAGTTTATAAAGTACTGACTGCAGGGGCTGAATTTGTTCAAAACAGTTGGACAAATCTAGGATGTTTTCCCCAGTGCTGAGTAAATGGAATGGAATCATATTAAAGGTTAAAACATTTCAGTGAGAGAGATTATGCTACTGCAATAAAAGCTGACTCCTTTACCAGGGTGCCAACAAGCCGGCCTGCATCATAAGAGACCCCAGTCAGCTTCCTGTATCGTTAGCCCACTGAGAAGTGACGCGTCATGCTGTAGGAATGTTTCACTTTATTGAGCTTCATCAAATCTCCATACCAATGTTGGTAAATTAATAAACACATTTATCCAACAGAAAAAAAGCATTTGGTCACAGTTAAATTAATCTCTCAATGGAACAACAAGAGTTACAGATTGAATGGAGACATGGCAACACATGGCGGTTGTGTTCTTAAGCTTTTGTTCCCAAATCATCATTGGCAGCGACACACAGAGCCCATTCACTGCGAGTAAGAAAAACAGACGTAGAGGAAGAGGACAGTGGATCAGCGTCAAGTATGGGGAAGGCAACAAGAAAAGAAGAAGAAAGATTTTCTTTTATTAAAAATCTTTTTAAAGGAAATACAACACGTAAAATGATTTTTCATAATAAGAGGCAAACATGGGTAAGGTTGATTTTATTCCTACTATTTAAATTTACCACAGCAGATAAGGCATCTTGACCCCCCTTCACCCTCCCTTCCCCCCACCTCTACCTCAACCAATAACAGATCTGGTAGAATGAATGGAAAAGCTTTTATCACCTGCTCCTACAACCATTAAAAGTTCTGACGTTACCAGTTATTTACTGTGAGTTGATAGGTGGAGCTCACAGTGGTTTGCAACATTTGCTGAGTTTTGTTCAGCCAGAGTTAGAGCTGTGTGTGTGCGTGTGGGCGTGGGCATGTGTATGTGTGTGTGTGTGGGGGGGGGTGCGTGTGTGTGTGCAGGTGCGCTTAGATACAGAAATGCATCAACAGATGAGCCAGATTTCCAATTTGACTGGAAACCAGAATGTCTGGCATCTTTTCTCCAGTCAGCTACCAAAACATTGAAGATGGAATGGAGCTATGTTGGGTTTAATGGGAAATTTCTTAGTTGGAGTTCTGACTTCAGGAGGACTTCCTGTTTTTTTTTTTGTATTATTACTTTGTTTTATTTTTGGATTTGGAATTAATGCCTGGTTCACACGGCAAGATTTTTGTGCCAATTTTTCTCCCAATTTTCCCCCTCCACCAATTTTGCATGGTGTGTTAGGAGAGACCCAGTCCGCTGTGGAGGATGTTGGGGAAATTCAACATGTTGGATCATCTATGGTCAGATATCGCAGTGTGTGTGATATTCCCTGAGGACGAATGAGCAGGAAGGGTGTTGGATGTGACGTATAGCCAATCAGAACGCGAGGAGAAGAATCCAAAATATGCCGAGGATAAAACAACCGTCATGACGCCGCAGAAAGTCTGGTAGACGGTGCAAATGTCTTCATTAAATATATTCCACAAAACATCGTTGCTTCTTCCCAGTCGGCCATGTTAGTTTACACTGGACTCACATTTGGTCTCGATATTTTGGGAAATTTTGCATTTCGGTGAGTGGAATCTGTGTGTGAGTTGCTCCTACTGTGTGGTGTTACAACACACACTGCAAGACCAAATCTGATATCGCTAAGATTTTTATCGTTGCGTGTGTGTGGTCACTCAAGTTTTGAAAATAGGACGACAATTTTAAAATCTTGCTGTGTGAACCGCTAGTTTATCATTAGTTTAAAATATGAGTGAAAATAGTTTTCTTTCACACACACACAGAGTGACATCACCGCTTAAAAATTGAATAATCGATGTTCAATCACAGCAGGAAGACCAGAAAAACAATTTTGAGTATATATATATATATATTTTTTTTTTTTTTTAAATTTCTTCAATTAAAGTTTTTAGAAGGGGTTGGAATCTGTTACATTTGGAAGCTGTAAATCTAATGTTTAAGTTTGATCCAGAGTTTTAAAAAAAATTTATTTGAGATTATTGATTAATTCAGTGTTTTCATAAGCAGGAGACTTTCCCACAAAACTTGGCAAGATGAATGGATTTAAAATGTATTGAACATGGAGAATATATCTGCCTCACTTATTTTATTAAATAATTTAAAGACGATGTGAAATTGATCAAACTAACAAAAATCCTAACAGGATATTCAATGGAATGTGGATTGTCATTGGTCAGTTGGAGATGTGACCGGCTGTTTGATACTACTGTTCTCATGTTCTTTGATTTAATACTACCTGCTTCTCTCTCAATAAAATACATCATGGCAACATTTGGAAATTTTGACCCCAAATATTTAGTGGCACAAGCTGCACTTACATGTGGAAAAATGCTGCAGTGGCTCTCAATCATGTGAAGCTTTTATAGAGAAGGCCAGCTGGGAGACTTTGGTTGTTGGCGTCCATTTAAGGCAAACCAGAGAGGCAAATAACAGTCACTGCCCACTGGAGACACAACTGGATAAACACTGACAGAGCAAAGCCATCACTGAGCGCTGCTTTTACTGGTAGAAGAATTAGAAAATAAGATTTAGATTTTATGAAACCCACGCAGACAAAGATTTCTGAAGTGGTTGAAGTTCACCCTGAACAGTGGCAGGTCAGTAGTTTTGGTCAAAATCCCCCAAACGGGAGCTGCCGCACAGCATTCTGCACCAACTGTTAAAACACCTAATGATATGATCACAGATCCTCTCACCCCTCCCAACATGAACAATACAGCAACATTGATAAGCAGAAGAAAATAGATAAGGCCAGAGGACTTCCACTACAATAAAGTGCAGGGCTTCTTCTCCTTGAAGGGGTTTTCTGAAGCAGGGATGCCCGCGATGAGGGGGTCGGTTTTCTGGTGCTCGCTGCAGTACTTCACAATGTCCGCGGAGGCTTTGGAGATCTGGAGAAAGAAAGAAAAAACAGAAAACAAAAACACCACGTTTTTAGTTCTGACATTTGGAGATGTTCAGCGCACAAACAAACGCATCTGGATCGCTGATTTGGAAAAACCACAATCCAAACCAACGTGGCAGTGAGTGAAACGTAAAGTAAGCAAAGGCGACACACCAGATCACTCAGAGAGCCTTTCAGTCAACTCATCCCAACAAGTCTCCTGTTTATTATATAAAATCAACTTGTTTGAGCTTTACAACATGTTTTAATCTTATTCCCTCATCAAAAACAAACGTGGAGTGTTGCCTTGATTCTTTCATGAATGTTTGAGAAATATTTTAATCTCCATGGCAACCATTCTGCCGTGCAAAACACCTGGGTGGATCTAGCTCTGCCTTCAAAGCGCAGCTCCTCCAAAGAGCTGCAGTTTCCAAGCTTCCCTCCCACAGAGCAGCCCTCCCTGTGACTCTCCCACTCAGCTCTTCAGACTCGCCAGCAGCAACCAGCAAATTCCAGGTGGATCTGCAGAACTGCAGAGTTCATTATAGGAGCTACTTCTCAGTGCAGCTCTGGTTAAAACATTGTTAAAGGGTTAATATAGGAGCTTTGAAGGTGGAGTTTCAGAAAGAGCAGGAGTTTTTAAAGAGACAGGGGCTTGATTTCAAGGTGTTAAATTATGGAGCCATATTTGGTATATATCACATTTTTATAACAACTGAAGGTAACATAGTTACTGGACTGTGCTGTAAAATATATAACACTGCCCCTTTAAGCTCCCATTCCCTACTAGCAGCTTTCAGCTGACCAGGAGTTGGAAAGAACACATGCAGATGATCTGATTGAGTCGGAGCCTTCCTTCTTCATCGGAGCATTGTTCCTAAAAGCTTTGGTCTCTCATAATACTGCAAAAAAGAAGTGGGTTCCTCCTCCTCTTATTTGGCTTTTATCCAGAGACCCTGCCTCTGTTCGCAGTGTGGCGTGTGGACTCTGAAGTCTTCCATGTTGTTCTGAGGTTTTTTACGCAATCGCTTACCTCATTGTCTTTTGTCTCTGCATAACATCCTGTCTGCTTTTGAACAGTAGTCAAACTGTGAAACTTCCTGACAGCATTTCACACATTTTTTTAATTGAAATTTGGAAAACAAATATCAAAGCGCCAAGAATTATATGCCCAGAAAATGAATGTGATTAAAATTAAAACATACAAATAAATCTAAACAGTGTGATGTGAGCAGATAATGGCTGCTAGTTTGCGGTGGATATGGGTCTCCATGGATATAATATTAATTGTTTAACATCTGCATCTTGTCTGAGTGAGTCAGACAGGAGAAATGTTAAGGTGAAATAGCAGCCCAGTGTTATGGGGTGTTTAAAGCTATCAGATAGATGTGAGCCAGTGTTTCTGATGTTCTTATCGGACACCAAATCAAAGTGATGTGGTCAAGACATCCTACATAATAACACTGACTATTATGTCAGTGTTATATGACATAACAAGAAGATTGTTACAGGGTTACAATCTTCTCCACAAACTAAAGGGACAGTTCAAATAGTAGAGTATATGTTTAAATGTCTTGATAAATGGTAAGATAGGACACAAAAAGTACTTATTATTGATCACTTTCAAATATTTTGTGGACCCAGATATTGTGTTTGTTTGGTTAGCGTTGATTCTTCTACTATCTGACTTCTGTGATTCAGTCTGACCTGCTGGAAACTTTTGGACCAAATCCAGATTGACGGTGATCCTTTATTTCCCTGTCGGACAACTAGAACTACAGAGCGCCTAAGGGTCAAAACACACCGGCATTCAATCTGATGAACAATCCGGTCGGATGATGTACGCAACAACTGGAACATGGTGAAGTCGATCGCTCACGATTCTCTGCGACTGCGTCTCCGACTGTCCGACCAAGATAGACCTGAGGACTGTTTTGGTATAATGTCATGAGTGCTATGGGATAAAGCTACACACGTCTGCTTTGAGAGAAAATAAAAGCTAAAATCTTTTTACTAGCAAAAAAAAGTAGTGTAATTTGTTCGAGTAGCTTTTTGTGTTTAGTGCCAGACTGGCATGTGTTTACATTGGCAGGATTTCCAGCACATACTCTCACGTGAATATTCGCTATCGGAATCCGCTGATGGACTGTTGAGTCAGAGTCTATGGTGTCAGCTAAACATCTGATCTGAAAATCTGAAAATGTCGGATGCAAGTGGTGTGTTTTGGGGGCAAGGAAGGAAGTGGAGCACAACCCTAAAACAGACAGTGGCAAGGTTCAACAGTCTCTTCCAATGAAGATGTTCGTTCTGCGGTTTACCTTTATCCTGTCAATTCTCGCCTCTAGTCTCAGCTGCTGTACCACCTGCCGGGCCTGGTTCAGGTTATTGGCACTCGGAGCTTTAGAAGACATCTTGGTGAGCACAACACTGTAACAAGAAAAAGCAAAGCTTTAGCATGGCTGTATAGAATGTGGGATGTCTCACATGTTGCACCAAGGTGGAATTAAACAAACACAAAGTAAAGAAAATGGTCAGGTCAGAAACAGGTCAGAGATTTTTCAACCCATTTGGATAATAGCTACATATTTGTTTTATTTCTTCACACAAACCTAGCTGGTATATCAGCTACTCATGAGCTCCTGCAGCAGGTTCTGTAAGTACAGAAACTCTTTCTGGCAGTTCAGACTTCTTCTGATGTCATGCCAGTACATGATGTGGCCACATCATTGAGGTGATGGGTTGTAAACCCCTGTGAGGTTGACTCAACCAATGGCAGGACCCTTCTTCTCCATTTCCTGTTTCTGTGAAGCACCAGCACTTACGCCACAAACACAAGCAGCCAAGGTGGAAACCCAGGTCATAAACCTGGATCCAACACACAAAGAGTAAAAATAAACTAGACTGGATTAAAGCCTTTAATAAGATAAAGATGTGAGGACTGATAGGAGATCAACTTTAGGAGGTTGATGCGTTTATGACAGCAAAGCACGACAGTCTGGACTGTGGTTCCACTTCCTGTTAATCATTACCACACCAGCCAGGAACAACAAGACCGGACACATCACCCCGTCTACCATGCTGCAGGTTTTACTCTCTGGGTTATTTCTACTGTTGTTTGTCTAAAGTTTCCCATTTAAAAAAAAACACATTTGTAACTTTCTGCAAATGCCTTCTTGAGACATCACATTTACCAAACCTACGACTAAGAAGGAAACTGGAAAGCTTCAAGTATAGGTTCCCTCCACAGTTCCTCTTTAAAAATCATGGACTGACTAAAATGTTGTATAAAATCTGCTGCAGTTTGCCAGCATGCTGTGGATAGTTTGAGGTTGTTGGATATCAGTCCCTCAAGATGCGACAACAGATGACCTCAGTAAGGACTGGAGGTCATTTTCTAGCTAATGCAATACATCAGAATGACACAATAATAGTAGTGGATATATAGTAAAACTATTAAGCTCCATTCATGCTAATGTTTTACGAGACATGCATTTTTGATATAATTTACAAGCTATAATTGTCATGAATTGTGGTGGTGAAGGTGGTGAGGCAGAAGCTGTAGACCCAGGTTGAAGTAAAGATGGTAATTTTAATAATGAATAATGTTCAAAACAGTCCACAAAGATTCTGGCGGCACGGCTGAGCGGAAGCCAGGGCTCACACCGGTAGCAACAGAATATAAGCGTGGCAAATGAACAGGCAAACAGAAAAACGTAACAAGCGACGAGGACCCGACAAAACACAGAGACACAGGTGAGACTAAATACACAGGAGGTAATTAGGGAACGAGAAACACCTGGGAGTAATCAAAGGGAGACAGGACAACACGGAGACTCAGAGACACAGGAAACTCAAAATAAACACACAGAAAAACACAGAACATGACAATAATAAAGATATTGCTTTGAAAGTTCAACAAATCTTTGATAAATAGCCTTTTGCTCATCTTCATTACTGTAGTGCAATCATCATTATCATCACTGAGTATTTTTTACTAGAGATGCAGATATATCAGAATCTACATCGGTATCAGCTGACGTTAATAGCTGATATTTTTAACAAGTCGGTATCTGTCCAATAAGTAAAACTGTGCCGATATAAGGATTTATGTTTATTTCCATCTTGTTTGTGTATTTGTTCAGTCATGACAGTTATGGTGATGCAGCGCAGGTTTAAAGCAGAATATACTGTAGGTGGTGTGGTCACTTTTACACATTGCTGAAAGTGGAAGGAAATACAGTATATATATATAACAAAGGGAAATATCAGTTATCCGGCCATAACAGCAGTAGTTATCACATAATAATATTACCGCAAATTTTTAGATTTGTGCAAAAGGTTATCCAACTCAATAATGAAGACCTGAGTAACTTCAAACAGCAGCAGTAAAGGAATGCGCGGTAAATGTAACAGTTCACAGGGTGACATGTCCACTTCCAACAGTTTCTGAAACCTTGCTTGAACTAAGCCAATAACTGGAATATATTCCAGTTATTGACTGGTTTATGTAGCTGGTTTATGTAGTTGCAGCCTGTGTACACATGATCTTGTGCATGATGGATAACTTCCAGGCAGCGCTCAGAAAGCTCTACTTTTTGGGAACAAAGGATGAAGGAAGAATTACGACAAAAGAAAACGGAAATGGGAAGGAAGTAAACTCTCTACTTTGGGTCCTCTTTCAATTAGTGTATGATTAGTATTTAATTTCCATTCAAGGAAAAGTAATCAGTCTAAAGAAAGCACGGCCCGGAATGACTCAACCGGCTAACTGATACCATCTCAAAGAGACATGAAAGCTTCTTCCAGCAGAACACAGTGTGAACATCCTAAGGAAAACCTTCATGGCTCAGTCGTAAAGGAGAGGCCCCAAGAGGCAGGATGGAAAAAAAAATCCTTTCATCATCTACATTGAGGGCTGTGTTTCTGTTGTGTAAAAGAGAAACGTGTGTGTGTGACAGTGGTGAGTTCTATTACATGAGAATCACTTTATGTAGAAGTTATTGTTCATTACACATAAATGCAAGGATAACAATTCAGCATTTTTTGTGGATTTCTCATTATTTGATGGTGGAAAATTAAGGTTCACAAATGCAAGAGATCACAAGTGGGATTGAAACGGGGAAACAAATAAAGTGCAATGAATTAAAAAAAACCAATGTGGAGTGTAGTGCAGAACTAAGACTGATAAACTGCTGTTGGAATAACTAAAACGGGAGATATTTTAAACGAAAAAATAATAACATTATCCAGTATTTACATAATACCCCATAACATGAAAGTCTCATATCCTGCTATCCCAGCAGTGGCTTCAACAGTTTAACACTGCATGAAGAAGAAAAGAATCAAGATAAAGCCACTTATAATTCAGCGTAATGCTAGCTGCTTATTCAAACCTTTGTTGTGCTATTATTCACCACTTTTAATGAATCTATGTCTGTTTCACTTCATCTATTTTTCAATGTGCTTCATAGCTGGTAACCAACAGGTAGTTCACCGTAAAAACCCATCAACTTCTATGTCAATTAACTGTTTAATGCAAACAATGTCTGAATGTTTTAAAGTTTTAAAACCTACTGTTTGAATGTAACACAAGAATTTCTGGGGTCTGTATGTGGTGGTTACAAACACCAGAGCAGGACAGAAAGTGGCAGAATCCACAGATCTGGCTCCAATTTGACCTGCAACTATAGGTCTTTAAGAGTAAAAATTCACCATCGTTTTGTGATATCACAGGCTCAAAATAATTAATTATGATTAATGAAAGGTAATGCAACACTGAACTGACTAAGCTGCTTTAATGCTGACTTTAGCACAGAATCAGACTGGAATCAGACTGCAGGTTGCAGGAATGTGATTTGTGAATCTTAAGAGTCTGACAGAGATCTGCTTCTAGAGCCGACAGAAACAACATACAACTATTCTTTTGCACAAGACATCTTTATTGTGTTACACTGCCTGTAGAGGGAATGTAGAGACAATGCAGAGTTCTGCTAACACAGAATAAAGTTTTGCAGGAAAGGCATCCTAAGTGGATCAAACCAGCCAAAGTCTGCAGAACCTGTGATGTGATGCCAGCTTTTAAGCAGCACCGGGATGATGTGAGGCTCTAAGAGAGGCACCAACATTTGAACTCCAGTGTGGCATTAAGAACCACCACATACATACTGTAACCTGTAAAAGGATCAGAAAGAAGACCACCCCCTTAACAACATAACACACACACACACACACACCCCTACCAACAGTCAGGCAGGACCACCTACTGCCAACACCACACTGCTCTACTGTACCTTACACACACACACACACACCCATACACACACCCCCACACACACACACACATCATCAACACATGCGATTCATTAGCAGTTTTCAAAGCGCTAAGAACAGGGAGCTATTATGAGTCAATTCCATTAACACAACCACTCAGAGATGAAAACCCGTGTTTTGAGACTCAAACTGTTACTATGCTCAGGCACAAACCCAAAGAAAACTCTTAAAGGGGTTGCTGACAAACACAAAGACTTCCATTAAGAAGCGAATGAGGAGCCGGTCCCATCAGCTGTACAGTATGTGTGGTCTCTTCAGTGAATCTGAGGCTTTTAGCGCCACTGTGGCTTTTGTCATAAAGTAACACTGTTGGGAGTGAGCTACTCTAAGGCGTAAGAGCTGTCGGATCCACTTCACTCTTGGCTAACAAGAGGTGATGAAAGCCATGAGAAGTATTTGGTCTCCAAAGTCTCCCATGTGCAGCTGAATTTTCATCTAAACTAACTGTTAGTTTAGGGAAAGAATACCCACCAAATGTTATATCTAACACTGTTCTTTGTGCGAGAGGCAGGGCATACACCAGGGTCCATTACAAGTCAACACATAGGACAGACAAGCATGCTCACACACGCACACACATGCATTCACAACTACATTAAGTGCAGTTCATAATGGCAAATTAAGCTAACTATAGTCATGCTTCCATCCAATAGTCATGCGAATTGCAAGCAAACTTCTGAAATGTCACAAAAAAAAAGAAGAAAATGCAAATCAGGCGTGTTTTCATCTACTGCTTTGGAGCAAATCAACTAGAGCTGCTCCAACCCGATAATATCTGTATTGTTTCCAATATTGAAAAAAATTCTAGATCAGTTATCGGTGACAATGTGTAGATCTATTCAGTCTAATTCTATGCTTTGTGCTCTGAGCAATATCATGTTTAATTATTCATTTTACTTTATATCTATAATTCCTAATTTCACTTTCTGAAGCATTTGAAAGAATGTTTCCTTTTATTTTTGCATATTTGACCAGAATAGTCAACCTATTGTTTGTCAGTTTCAGTTTATTTATTTATTTTACATTGACTGTTCTACTGTTAATTGTAATGACTGAACAAATTAAAGTTGTTATTTTCACATATTTGACCAAACTTATGAAGTTATTGGTGTATGTACGTTTGCTGTACTGATGCAGAGTTACCAAATTAATCAGTAGTTCAATACATTTATGTCTGGGTTTAAAAAACAGAAACATCTTAAGTCAATTCAGCAGTTTTTCTGTATCGGATCAGTGATCCTTCGTCAGCGGCACCACATGGCGCTGCATCGTCACTTGTACATTATGCCACAGAAACATCAATTACAAAGAGAACCTCAAGAAAAAGTAAACATGACAATGAAAAATGTCCCTGAAGTTAAATCCATCTCCTGAGTTTAATCAAAACAGTTCATTAACACTTTGGAATAAACAGTGGAATAAAGATACAATCCCAGCAAGCGTCTGCACGATGCTTCGACAGACCGAGGCTTGAACTCACCACATAATTGGTGCTTCAACCAACCTTCAACCTCTTTGGAGTTTATTACACAGCAGACTGAAAAATGGTAAGACAGTCTGCTTGTTTTATAGGAATACAGAGTGAAGCAGGGAACTAACATCCAAGTTTGCAGTAATTCTGCAGATGTTCATTACAAGCAATTTTCTTGAAGTTCTTACAATTCTTCTGTAGACAGAATCTCACAATTTTTTATCCTTTGCGTTGTGTTGGAGCGTTCTTCAGTTCCTGCTAAGCAAGGCCTTTGATCTTATATTTTCTACAAGAAAAAGTAGTAGAAAAACTAAGTTGCGCGGGCCGTTACAAAGCAAAAAGCTGCTAAATTTCTAGGGGTGAACCAATTGCAGTTTTCTGACTAATCACCAATCTTTAAAAAGGCCGACCTGCTGATTCCGATTTAGGCTCACAGACTTTTTTTGTCTGACAAGTTAAAGTTGTCGCTAAGTTGGCAACAGTGGGTCAACTGTTGTTAAAGGCATCCACGATTAGTTCAACATGTTGGTCTAAATATGTTGTAATTTTCTTGTCAACTAAAAAAAATGCTGTTTGTGAAATGCAAAAACTCATAATTACTTCACAAATTTTATATCTCTTGTTATATTTTTCAGGCAGTCATTCTTTCACCTGTGCAATGGATGCTGGGTTGATGACACAGTTTGGTCTGTTCTGCACTGGTATCTACAATGTAGACACAGGAAGGCTAACTTTAACTGAGTTGCGTTTGACTGGTGTAAATTTAGACAGTGCCACACTGCGTCGCTGTTGGTTATTTAAAAATAAAAAACAGTGAGGTGAGTATGGATTATTTCCCAGATGAAAAAAAATAAGAGCGCAGTGAGAGAGCAGAACACAATTATCTGTGACTTTCACATTTGCTGAACTTATTATAGGAGCAACTCCTCAGAGCAACACTGGTAAAAACGTCGCAAAAGGGTTAATAGAGGAGCCATGTTGTGATCACTCACTGAAGGCAAAGCTTCAGAAAGAGCAGGAGATTTTAAAGAGACAGGCCCAATTTTAAAAAATTAGGAAGTCAAATTTCTTTTAAGTCTTATCTGATAGCATTTTTATAACAACTGAAGGTAATATAGTTATTTGATTATGCTATAAAATGATACTATGTGCCTGGAAAACATATAATACTGCCCCTTTAAGAAAACTGATGCACCCCTACAGAATTCTGTGTTTTGGAGGAGAACCTATTAATGAACATAATAAAGACTTTTCCAAAACAAAAAACCCAACCAGTTCAACTCATTCCCCATGTGTGACCATCTCCCTAATAAGGCAGCAGCTTACTGTTTTCTTTCACATTGGATCACTTCTTGTTATTCCAGACATCGGCATGTACATAATTGTGCAGTAATCTGTTAAACTCCAGATGTGAACTGAATTGGATGTAGCCCTTTATTGATGGGAAAAAAAAGCAACCGACTGATTCCACCAGCTGGTGTGAACTGTAAACGGCTGAACTGCAATATGTAGACAGATTGTCTGCAGCTTCAAACAAAAGAGTTCAAAACTTGGATTCCAGCCACAAACCGGAATACTAGCTCTCCCTTGTGAAAACCCACACACACACGCCCACCCGCCTACACACCCACACACACACACACACATGCAATTCTCCTCTTTCAGACTTTCCCTCTGCAGGCTGTGCTAAAAGTAGCCTTCTCACACACAGTCAGCACTTTTCCAGCTGGCTGAAAAACTGTCGCCTGCTGCACCTCCAACACGACCCAGAGCCACTTCTACCTGCTTTACTATAAATACGGCCCTGTTCTCAGGTGGAGGCCGGGCTTATCAGGGGCAACAACACTCAGTCATCAGTCCTGCTGCTGAGTAAAGGAGGATTGTGTTTATCAAGAGGGGGGAGACTCTGGAAAGAAGGGGGGAGGCAGCAGAGCTGTTCGTAAAGCAGGGAGTGACGTCACCACTTTCCCACCAGAAAAAAAGGAACGCGGCGATTTCTGTTCGCAGCAACAGTTGATGAGAGAGGAGCTTTGTGATGTTTCACAGCAAGTACTAAGACCACAAGCTGTTAGAAACATCTACACCATGGCATAACATTATGACCACCCAGAGGAGAGCTGAATGACATTAGTTGTGTTTCCGTTACCAATGTGTGCAAATCTTTGTCTATATTCTGCTATTGAAAAACACAATTTTGCAATTGCAGTGTTTCCATTAAACACAAATCACAACTAAAATCACGTGAGGAAGTTTGTTTACGAGATAAGTCATTGAAAAAACATGCTCTGCCATCATCAACTCCCTCCTGTCATCTTCTTCTTTGTGGTTTAAGCCAGTGTCAACATCCGGTCGTTCATCATGTGACTCGAGATGTGAAGAAAGTGTTTCTATTGCAGTTTTGTAAAAAAAATAAAAATGATGTGGTTAAAAAAAAAAAAAACTCCTCATCCTAGCATCATAACTTTTTATTGAAAGACAAAATTGGCATTTCCCTTAAGCAAATTTATTTTCAAAATGTCAAATTGCACAACTATTTGGTCAATGAAAAAGCAACTACTGATTATTCTTCGTTGTGGCTCCAGTTAATGGGCGGGACACATTAGGCTGCCACTAAACATTATTGTTCTCAAAGTTGATAAGTTAGATGCAAAAATATTGGAAAACCTAAGGTTGAATTGTGACAATCAGGGTATTTTCATAGTCCAGTAGATTCTGTTTGATTGTTGACCAAAACATTTCTTCCTTTTGCTGCACATTCAAATGCTGCACATTCAAACCACACTAGAGTTCGTTTTTTTGGTCCACATCAGAATTCGATTGCGCCTTCACACCTCTCCAAACGAACTGGAGTTTGATTAAAACGGACTCAATGAGGCTGGTATGAATGCACCCTTGGACAAGTGGATTGGAGGAAGTCCAAAACAGCATGTTCGCATCATGAGCCACTTGTGTGCATGTGAAGGGTAAAAAGAACTCCATCTGAAGAGGAATTACAAGAAAGAGACTTTCACTTTGACTAAACCTGATGGTGGTGCAATTCTAAATAAAAAAGTCAGATAAATGGGGTTTGGCTTCTGATCCCCGACTTCTGCTTCCACTTCAGAGAAATACATAAATGCTGGTCTGCAAAATTCCTAAACAACACATGCTGTCTGCTCATAGAATCTAGTCTAGTGAAGGACTTAAACTGTTTGGTTAGAGCCTGGTGGACAAAGAAAGAGACTTAAGGATATGATTTTTTTTCTTCTACTTTTGGTCTCATTTGCATTAAATCATTTCAAATCTATTTATTTTACAATTCATCTGAAATGAATCCTTTAGGTCAGCAACCTTTACAATCCACAGAGATGTTTCTGTCCTTAGTCCAGCTATAAAAAGCATGTCAAATAAAATGCATAGTTTCAAACCCAATGACAAAAATAAATAAATAAAAATGACATCTAAAAACTGGTACTTCTACTGTCATAATGTTATGAAAATTCATGCAAACAAACAACTAAAAACTGCTCAAATCTACATTTGTTGTATTTGTTATTTGGCTGTTGATCATTTTCCAGACTGCAGATCTCTGGCTTATTAGTTCATGCAAATGACCCCAGAAGCAAAAAAAAAAAAAAAGTTTACATTTAGATACTAACACGAGGGATGTTATGGAAGCATCAGTTTGCAGTAGATTTTGAGGTTATTATTTCAGCTCATACTCACCAACACACTGAAGGAGAACTGTACAGTGTGTTCATTGACGGAAACTCTGGTGAACCACGGAGCTGCAGGTATGGCTGCTGAGATAAGCGATGCTAACATGAACCCCACCCATGCAAACACTTACCGCTTTTTATGACTGCCTCGCAACTGCTTGGTTGCAGTTATCCGACGGACATCTAATATTCTGACAGAACCAAATATTTAAAGGGAGATACGCAGGACTGTTTGAAGGAGTGACGGGAAAATAACAGCTCACAGTGCTGTGAAAGAGTTTCCTCTATATCAGGTCTACAGCGTCAGTACTCAAGCACTACAATGCTGCAACCTTTGGATGAATCTCTGCCCCAACACATCTGAATCAAAAGGCTGAATTGCCTCCATTGAATGTCAGCAGGTTTTGCAAAGATCTGGTCGTTAAACCTTTATTTTATTCAGGCGTGATGGACTGTCCAGGTGACCCCGCCTCTCGCCCGTTAACCGCTAGAGGGACCAACACCCCACTAGGGATAAGCGTGTTAGATAAAGGATGACTTGATGGGTAGTGTTGGAGAAGGGATGTATTCAAAAGTTACAGTAGCCATTTTTCCATCTAAATTGTCATGCCAATTTTGAGTGAACTTTTAAAACGTCAGAAAAAAAGAAAATACAACTCAGCTAGTTAGGAGCGAATCAAGCAGGCTAAGCAAAGAGTAAAATCGTCAGATGTTGACGCTGCGCTTGGCTGTAATAAACACGATGTAGGGGCCTCAAAATATCATGAAAAATGTAGAGAATCTTCCCCTCCCCTGATGGAGGTGTCGTGCATCTGGTAAGGTGCAGATCCAAGAGTGGATGTCAGTGTTCACTGTGTCAGAACTTCTTCAACTAATGTGTTCCCAGCTCCACTTTACTGCATTAACTGCCTCAGAAGAGTGTAAAAAGTATTTTTGCAAAATTGAGAAAGTTCTTTAGAATTTTGCTGTTTCCATCAACCTTATCTGATGCAATGCTTCAAAATACGAAAAATTAAACCCTTACTCTGTTGACTTCCCATATTTTTGTCAAAATGTTTTACCAATGGACAAAAAAAACCATGAACAGATAAAAATGACCTGTTTTTTTCATTATTATTTCATTTATTAACTAAATAAAGTTATCCAAACTAACTTGGCATTATGTAGAAATTCAGTTGCATGCTCAGTGAAATGAATTGTGATTAAACACTTCTTTTGGTTCAAATTTATTAGCCACACGCCCAACACAGATACTTGTTAGATCCATAGAATCAACCAATAGGAAATATTTGCCTGATTACAACCAAGCGAAGTACAACAACCTTTTCACACAAGACAAGGTTAGTTTGCAAATATTTTTTCTTCTTCGGAAATAAAAACATAATTTCAAAACTGCTTGTTGTATTTACTTAGGTTAATTACTTTATTTAAGGATCCAAAACATTTAAGGAAAAAAAAACAACCCAAAAACATAAGAATTCTGTTAAGGGCAGAGGTCAAATAATTTGGGTTATACCATCATAAAAAAAATTGCCATTAAATCCAAAGCTACATTGTGCAACCTCTGAGAATCCAGCTAGCTGTTCAGTCCTGTAATGTGCATGTCTTCATAAAAGACAAGAGAAAAATACACCCGGCATTCTGTCACAACTGCACCACACTCCCAACGTCTAGACAGCCAGTAATAGCATTGAAATATGAATTCAAATATAAATGATATTACCGAATGCTATTATTCCCTGTAAGTGCAACATAAATAACATCTTTTTTAAGGGCAATTCACTTTACGTTGACTCCTCACACAGAGGGTATATTTCAGTCTCAAAAGACAAGTTTGGCTGCAGGTTTTACAAGACAACCAAGTTGACATGAACTCTTTTCAGACACATGGAATGTTCCAGGACTGCAGAAAAAAGCCAAGTGTCACGTTGGATAAGCAGTGCAGCCATGAGACAGACTGCCAAGTGGGTGAATGTGAGTCCTAAAACATGATGTTATTTCACAATGCCTGAATATGACAGTGGTTGATAGAAAACTCAAATCTGACTGTGTCAGGGTCTTTGACTGGCTGACAGGATGACTGCGATAAGACGGGAAGAGCTCCAGGTAAGGCAAGTTGATTTCTACAGCTTTTAGACAAAACAATGCACTGTTCCTTACAGAGCATCTCAGGAATAACAGACAAACATGAAAGAAAAGACAATCGGAGGAATGAACAAAACAAATGTTTTCAGTTGTTTATTCTTCAGTCAAAAGCTGCTGGAAACAAAAATGTTTTCAAAAGAACCAACAACTGTTTGTGCACACTTCAGGCTCCTGGTTTCCTGGTGCTGGTCAGGACTTTGGCGGCAGCCTTATAAATGAGCTGCAGCAGCCAGATTGATTTTTTATCTTCATAGGAACCAGCATAAACACCGATTCAATAATCTAATCTACTGAAAACAAAGACATGCACCAGCTTTTCTGTGTCCTGCCTTGACAGGAAACTTTATTGTTTTTTTTTTAATGACAGTAAGCTGATTTGGTAACAGACTGTGTATGGTTGTCAAAACCTAAATAAAAAACTCAGCCATGTCTTATTGCGTTTGCAGTCATTCTATACGTTCTGTTTAAAGATGATGGACTGAGCAGAGCTCTGTGCCTTGGGATATTGTTCTACAACCCATCTCTGCTTTAAACTTCTCCACAACGTCCTCCTGCTGTGTTCCTTGGTCTCCATGAAGCTGTTTGTTCTCTAATGTTCTCTAACTAACATCCGAGGCCTTCTTTAAACAGCTGTGTTTATACTGAGATAAAATTACACCCAGGTGGACTCTGTTTGCCAATCAGATTACGTCAGAAGGCAAAGTGGTCCAGTGGATTTTATTTAAGGCATCGTAGTAAACGGGGATGAAGGCATACTTTGATGGTTTTTAGTGGCAAAGAATTTGTAATTTCCTGCCAAAAATGTAGAAACTCCATGCTTTAGACAAAGGATGTGAAGCAGAGAGCAGCTCTGTGATATCAGCTGGAGGTTCAACTAAAAATAGTCCACAGGTCTGAGTTATAGCCACCTGTTGTGAGCAAGGCTCTGACTACAACAACTCCCAACTGTTGCTAAGTGTAAGCACTCCGAATGCCAGCTGGCTATCATCCAGATTAGCATGGTCTCTGTAGTTTCCACGGTGGTGCCTATGAGCCTCCCGTTCCTTGGTAATGAGACATTATCAACCCCAGAACAGCCCAAAAACAAACAGAGACCTTTGACAGATAATGCCGTTCAGACGTCACCACAGACGCACGGAGGGTGGCATGTAGGAGACACAGGGCAGCGTCTCACTGCATTGCCCTTGCGAAACAAACGCCATTGTTGACCAGAACCTCCACAAAAGGCGACCCGGCGCAAGCCCTGTGGAGTTTGCTGGAAATGTACACACGGAGGAGGAATGAATGGACGGGTAGAGAGCAGGCCTGCGACCGAGGTTGGCAGAGAGATAAGAGTCTGTGTGTATTATGAAGGGGGTGGGGGTATTTCAGCTGGAGAAGGCTGGCCTGCAGCTGTGTGTATGTTGCATTTGGTCTCATGCCAAAATATCTAGAGTTGGCGACAGGAACACCGTAAAACTTAAAGCTATTGTGAGTGGCTTGCCTTTCGCCTCGGTTCCCCTCTCGCTCTCTGTGAAAGCAACTATTCACCATGGAGGCAGAGAGACACAACACAATGGCTGTCCATTTCTGGTCCGACACAGCCCTGCCTGTATGGAACAATAAACAAATGTATTCAGTCTTTCCAGGCCCCGCCCCTGAGCTCGACTGCCTGCGTTTGTCCTGCCACTACGGCAAAGGTGGAAGAAAGAAGGCCAAAGGTCTGCTATGATGCTCGTCAGTCGCAGCAGATGTTAAGAAAAACTTCATGCATGGATGGAGCCATTGATGGGTTCCACGTCATGAAAGGTCATTAGAAAACAACTTAAAGGTTGTAAAGGCGCTTGTATTTTATGGAAAGAGGAAATGGGATTAGTCAGAGGATGACATCAACAAGAATGCCGTGCTTGTCTTGCAGACAAGGGTAGAATTTGTAAGTCCCGGGGTGCAAAGTCTAATCGTTATTTGGCTGTAAAGATGTTGTTTTACAAGGTAAAAAAAATACACTCAGCATACACAGCTTCAGGTCCATGCATACATCTGTTGTGTTTATATGTCCCTTTTATTAGCTTCTGATCTGCGAGGACTGGAAGCTTCAGGGGAAACCCTGATGCTCTCACCACCATCCAGGAGATAACACATTTTAAAAGGGAAAGTTTAAAAAAAAAACATGCCATGTCGATAATTATTTTAGCTGATTTAAGTGATAAGTGGAAAACTTTTTAGTATTACTGCAACCAAACCTTTCCTCCAACCGTTAACCAGATTTAGCATTTTTCCACATGTTTTTGGTGATGAAGTCCCAAGTCTTTGGTGTTGGAAGGCCTCTTGCCATAACCATAATCTTTAGCTCCCTTCACAGTTTCTTTGTGAGATTCAAATTGGGACTCTAGAAAAGTTGCCTTTTCTTCATGTTTCTTCTGACTGGAAATTAAAAGATTACATTAACTCTAAATCTGCTGAGATATGAATAATTTTGTACTTAACTGTAACTCAGTATAGTAATGATGGACAGATCAACTGACCACTAATGAATAAGCGCTCTTCAAGCAGAGGCTTCTGATGAATCAGGGACCCCCACCCCGCTTAGTATCTGCCACTATGCAACACTTCAATAAAGTCACATTATGTATGTTTATTCAGATTTATTTAAGTGTTTTGTTATTGTCTTTTAAACAGTTTTTGTTTCTGCATGATTATATTTGCATTTTCTACATCCCCTACATGTTTTCTAATAAAGGGGATTTAATTCCATTAGAATGTGAGATTCCAAAAACAGCTAAAGATCATAAATGCAAATTCAGCTCAACTGAAACATAAGGGGAGAAAAGAGAAACTCAGCAACACACAACCAGCCCCCCCCCCCCCCCTTCCCCCCCCCCCGCCCCCGCCCCCCACACACACACACACCTCAGTCCAACATGGCTAAGTCAATGTTTTGCCACAGCATCATTTATTCAGTGACATCTGAGAAGCACCGCTTGCTTTGGTGTGTCACGCACACTTTAAAAGGGTTTTGTCTGCATACCTCTGAACCTTGTCCTTACATGTCAGAGGTCAACAGGCCACCAGGGACACAGGTTTTGTCCTTTTTTCCAACCTCTAAAGGAAACACAGAGGGCCAAACATGCAAACATGGTTACATTTAAAGATAATGAGAAGATTATGGAAATAACATCCCATAAAGCACAAGGATTGGAATCTCTAATTTCTTTAACATAACTGTAAATTTAGATTTTTTTTATTCCAATTGACTTTTTCTAAGATGATCAGTTTCTAGTAATCTATGACTTATTGTTTTATCGTCAGAGGTGCATTGTTTGCAGTTTCCTAAATGATTGATGATCAGCTGCTGATTCCGATTTTTCCCAATACCAATTCATTTATCTGAAAAGTTCCTACATATACCAGCAAAGCTGCTAGCCTGGCAACTGTGGGGTGACTAGTGTTAACCACCAATGTGCAGACGTGACCTGGTTGGGGGGTGTGTCCCGACAGAGGCTGATTTTTAGAACCTTTGTGGAGGGAGATATAAGATCAGTGGACAAGATGGATTTCACATCCAAGAATCACCCAAAACTAAAGGAATTAGAGAGCGTGGTCGAACAACATGTCAGACCATGAGCTATTTTCTCCCACTAGTGCTAGGCACACATTTGTTTTGCTTGTATTTACCCAGAATGCCCTGCGCTTCTTTTGCAGCAGTCTCCAGTGCACTTGGCGCTCAGATACAAATTCAAACCAAAGCAGAGTTCACTTCAACCGAACCGAGACCAGGGTTTGCTTTTTTGCTCCACCCTAAATTCCAGTATTACAAACCTTTAGATTCATATCAGCTCCAACTCTCCTAAGTCGATAATTAGGCCTTTAGCAGGACTGCAGAACTCCAGTACATGCTGAGGAGCAGCTAATTCTCCTGGTCCATGGTCATTTCTGAGTGAGGATTGGAGTTTGAAAGAACTGATCTACAGATATGGTACAGAGAGGAAGATTTCTCTATCTTCACAGTTCAGTGAATATTCTACATATTGGATATTCTACCATCTATTGATATTGATCACACGTCTATTACAATATACATGTATATGTATTGTTATTAATTTGTTGTCCAGTAATAAATGCACCTGAACTAAACATTGGACTAAACAGTACTGAAATGTACTATGTGATATTATGACGCTATTATAAAACATGAATTTATTTCGAGGCAGTATACACATCTTTACCAGGGGTGCAAAATAAGTCTGCAAGAACAGGTGAAACTTAAAAAGGGATGTGATCCTGAAGCGATTTTAAAAACCAGCAGACAGGAAACAAGGGGCATAAAGAACATAAAGTCATCTTTGGGTTTTTTGTTGTTTTTTTTTTATCTGTGAGCACTGCCAGAACTCCATGATTCACACCGTCAGTACATATGAGGGGCAGTTTCTGGACAAACAGGAACAGGAATGCCAGGCATGTGGATGATCAGCAGATTATTACACATGAGCTCACGAAACAAGTCACACAAGAAACAGAAAGTCACCGCCCAGTGAAATTAGCCTGCTGATGCATGTGTGGAGAGGAGAACCAACAGCACGGTAACACTGCAACAATTCTAACACATGCACAAATAAAAAATATGAAGAACAGCAGCAGAATGAACATCTGCTGATGATATATGAGATCAGCATTGTCATCATCACTACGTTCTTATAGCAAACTCTTCACGTTTGTTTTTCACTGTTTCAAAGTCCAGATTAGAGAATTTATGACCCGTTTATGGCCCAGTTAAAGGCCTTAGTTGGAGCTGAACAGGAAGACAGGTTGAGGTCATGGCAAACAGATAGAGGAGAAAATCCTTTTATGAACACAGAGCTGTGGAAAGCTGTGGGTCATGTGGTTCTGTGATGAACAACATGGAAATAGTTTGTGCATGAATGATCCATTTTGTTTGTTTGGTAACAAATGTGACCACATGAGATGTTTAGTGAAACGGACTGTCCTGCTGTTGATGAAGCGAGCTACAACTCCCTGCATTTTCCTGTGTGGAAATTTCCCCAACTGCACTCCAACAACCTGATGCTGGGCTCTTCAGCTGAACGGGGAAAAACGGGTGAGGTGGAAAATGAAAAAACAGGAATTTGTGCTGGACTCAGAAACTGAGATTCCAAATGTGACCCATCTGAAAACAAAAACTAGAAATGTTGCTCGGGATGAAGCTCACAGGGATTTTAAAGTAACAGCAAAGAGAAGAGGAAACACTGAAGACAAAAGTACTTTTGGTTTTGATTCTATAAAATGTGCAGTGTTAGCAATCTGAAAGATGCATAAAAAATCCCTCTAAATTCCTGTCAAAGTGTAGAGTAAAGTCAAGTGCAAAACGAGAAGGACACGTGGTTTTCAAAACTATTAAATGGATAATTATAGAATTTATATGTATTTATGATTTTATTTAATTTCCATCCATCCATTTTCTGTACGTGTTGCGATTAATCAGCCTTGTCCCTAGTGGGGTCAGGAGGGTGCTGGTGCCCATCTCCAGCAAACGTTTCGGGGGAGGGGCGGGGTTCACCCTGGACAGGTCGCCAGTCTGTCGCAGGGCAACACAGAGACAAACAGGACAAACAACCATGCACACACACTCACACCTAAGAAGAACCCGGAGAACCCTTGACCAGGAATCGAACCCAGGACCTTCTTGCTGCAAGGCAACAGCACCACTGCTCCACTGTGCAGCCCTTTATTGAATTTGATACCCCTAAATAAAATCAGGTGTCACCTTAGCATCAAGAAGACCAAGAAACCCAGCAAACAGGTCAGGGAGAAAGCTGGGTTATGGAGCGCACCGATTTTCTTCATTTCTGGTAATCAGCCGATTACATGTGAAACTGATTTTATCCATCAATCTCAAATTCCTCCACCAAGGTCTGTAAATCAGACACTATCCCCTTTTGCTCTGCTGTGAGAGGACTGACTGATCCACACACCAGGTCACATGCACAGTTAACAATCACTATATTTATCAACTTTTTAGACAAAACAACCAGCAACAAACCTAGCAACTTTTATAGCTATTGGAGACTTTGGCAACAACTGATTTTTTAGTTTGGTTAAATTAGTAGGTTTTTTTTTTGGAACCTAACCTGTTCTAAAAGCTTAGAACATCTCAACGATCTCTGTTCAATCATCTGAAGACAGAAAAAGGACAAATAAATGGCAGACTTACTAAGACAGAGGGCACAAAGGGGAATGTGTTGCGATTAATCAGAACCTACATGAATGACTGCTCCCACAGTTTCAGAGACATGTTGGGTGCAGGAAGGGGCTCACATTGCGGGTCACTTCCTCTGCAGTCCTCCCCTAACTCCCTTTAAAAATGATCCCTGCCTCCTCCTCCTCCTCATCTTCATCTACCCTTCACTTCCGTCTTTTGATGCTTGAAAACTAATTTGTCCAGCAAATATTTCAGACTGCCAGATTAAGCGTGTCAGAGAGCTGACTAGAGGAGAAGCTGCTGAACAGGAAGCATCCCTGGTGCAAAATGGGAGGCCTTGTTCAGGGCACAATGAATTCTGTAAATCACAGCAAACAAAAACTTGGAGGTCCTCCGAAGTGTGAATGAAGCACCTGGCCGGAGCGAGTGAACAGACAGAGAGCCTGTGCAGAAGAAAAAGAAGACAGGGTAGGATTGTGCGTCCTGCCTCACACACTGCGGGCTCCACTGACTTTTAGGAGTTTGGTTTCTTGTTTCCGAAACTTGCAGACGCTCTGCCCTCTAACTACAGGTGTCCCGACTGGGCCTCAGTGACAAAGCACACACTGCTCTTTGTTTGGAGATGCTTTGGGAGTCTAAGGAAACATGAGAATCCATCAAAGTGACGCTGGCTCTGGGACAAATTTACACGCCAATTCCACCACAAGCAGTCGTTAATGATTTATTTGTCACTGGAGAGCAAAGTTGGGCTGCACGCCTCCGCAGCAGCTTCTACTTTCCTCCAGGAGGTCAAAGGGTCATGCCCCTCCCTCATCCCGGTCATGATATGTGCATGTTGTTAGCATTATCCTTCTATTCTTCTTCCATACCTGTCTAACAGGAAGCTGCTTTATGCTAACTGAACTATCGCCCACTCTCACAAGACATACCCAAATTTGGACTTCTGGCTTATGAAATGCAGTGAATGCCGGAGGAAACAGGATGAAAGGAGCTTGCAGCGGGCAAGCCTTACTGTACGTGGGAGTAGTTGGGAAGTTCTTCAACCAGTCAGACAGGACAGAGGGACCCACTTTACCGGCTCTACCAACCCGGGGCGAGAGGAAACCACACACTGCTTTCTGTCAAAGGCTTCATAAATCAAAATTTTACTTCTACTCAGATGCATACAAGGAAACGCGATGTATGTAAAACACAACATACATTCTGATATTCTGAGAAATGCATTAATTACAAAATTCGTTGGATCGAGTTGGTAAATGATTGATTTTTCCATGAAAAACCTGTGTGTTTGATTAATGACACCCTGCTTGTGTTTGTTACGACTTGGTCCTTCCAGTAAATAAACCTGAAAGTAATATGATATGTAGGACCCCACACACATGCAAACTGAACTGACTAATGGGACAAATGACGAAAAAGTTATTCATGTCACAGAAGAAGCACACACAGACACGCACACACGCACACACACACAAAACAAGCTGAACAATGTCCTGTGCTGCAGGTTTAGCCCTCTTTCAGACACATTTCACACGTTCTGGTTCTCTCCTGGGAACAAACGGAGTAGATGAAGCATTATGGACAGGTTTCCAGTATGTTTGGACCACCTGGCAGTGCCAGGGTGACAGATGGTATGTTCATTCACAGGTCTGCACAATTAGGAGCAGAAAAAGCAGGCAAGTTATAAAGCTGACATCATGTAGAAACACTTACTAAAGTACAAATGGAGCAAAGCTAAAGTTTATTTTCCCTGAAAACTTTACAGTACATTATTTCTGATTATCACAGTTTCTGTTAATGAGCTGAACCCCTGAAGATGACGTACTTGAGGAAGATAAAAGAGATCAGACACCACCACCACGTGGCAAGAAAAGGGTATTGCACAAAGGTATAAACAGGTATAAACATGGATAATTATCAGTCTCTTCAGTAGCTGTGTTTCCATTGACCATATGATTGCACAGTTTGACATTTTGAAAGTACATTTGCTTAATGGAAGCATGCCAATTTAAAAAAAAAGTTTTTGATAATAGGTTTTGGCTAAACTTTCTCTAAGCTTCAATGGAAACACTATTCTCGCGTCACACAAGTCACATGATCAACATTCGGATGTTGCTACTGGCGCGAAACACAAAGAAGACAACAGGAAGTAGTAGGAGAATGTCATTGCGGCATGTTTTATGATTTATCGCGTGAACAAATGCGATTTATCGCATGGAAATCACATATGATTTTCATTGCATTTATTCTTTAATAAAAACACAGCAATTGTGAATTTTGTTGTTTCAGCATCAGCAGAATATTGACAAAGTTTTGTGCACATTTGTAATGGAAGCGGAGCAACAGACTGATGATTAGAAACAATGTGATAAAGTTATAAAAGCAATTACACAAATTCTAAAAATCCATCTGTAACATGCAACTAAATAATCTTGACCTTTCCTTTCTGTGAGGACAAAATTTCACTGATCTAAATGTACAAAACTTCCATGAAGGGATGTTTTAGCAAAAACCCCAAAACCAGAGGTGAGTAGTAACTACTTACATTTAGTTCAGTAACTTTTTATTTTAAAAATGACTTTGTTAGTTTAACTGGGCCATACACCATTATGAAGTATTACTCTCAAGTAAATCTTCTTGCTACTCCAGCCACCATAACTTCACCACACGGACAACAAAAATGTTTTAACCAAAAATGTAGCAGACAGACATACACCTGCAGGTTATGTTGAAGTCAGGCCTCTTGTTCATACACCAGCTTCAGTGTTTTAATGAAATCTATCTGCTGAGCCGTCTGGAGGTCAAGGAAATATTCCGTAAGCAGCTCATGCTGTCACCGGAAGTTTTTTACCCTGTTCTAACATAAACAACAGGGCTGCACCGATTTTAAAGACTAACCTGATTATTCCAATTTTGGCCTTTACAGATTTATTTTTTATTTTTGTCCAAAAAGTCATCAGGTGATTTGAAAAGACAATTTGTTGCACCTAGTTTTATTTATGGTCATTAAAGTGAAGTGGAAAATGCATACCACATTAAAGGATCCAACTTAGCATTGTTGTAGGGTGGGGTGTAAATACTTTTGTAAAGATAATCGATCCCCTTTGCTCTGCAGAGATCTATAAGAATGCAGAAGAGAAACCAGGTTAGATTTACAGCTCATTTAACAAACGTTGACTGTTCCAGATCTGATCTCACCCAGCAGCCCTGGGTACAGTTTACACTCCAAACATAGGTATTTACTTCCTGCTCTCTGTCCAATAAGAGCCAGCGATGTGTGGCTCTGTGTTTACAGTATAGAGACTTAAGTGTATTTAGTGTTCTGAAGTGTCTGCAGTGTTATCAATTAGAAGGAAACGGAATGATATCCGGGGGAATAATAAACAGATCGTGAAACTTACGGATTGCTTCAGCACCAGATTATGTAACTTATTCTTTGCCCTTTGTTCTCTTTCAAATTTGTCGTTTGTTCTTTATTGATCTCTCTGACGCTTTCAAAGAACAGCAGAATTTGTACTAAAACTAAATGGAGCTGATCATTTCACCCCTTCTGCAATTGGACGTTCTGTACCCGCTTTAAGAACAGATTTAAGGAGCTAATCTAGAACTAAAATCTGGTTCTAAAACTAAATATACCCAACCAGGGTTACACTGGATTTTCTTTTCTGATTATAAAATGGGCTGAGGACAAATAATGCAAAGTTAGAATTTTATTTGTAATGTAATCTGGGGAGAAAAAACCCTCTTTTTTTTCATTTAATTCAATTAAAACTTCTACAGTAAAGCACTACTTAGTATTGATCTTTTAAGTAAATTCCTAATAAATACATAACACACACGTGTCATGTGACAAAATGTTCCAATTTCTGTGACCCCATAATTTGTTTGCAGAGCAACATGCTTTCAACCAGAAGAAGACTCCAGATGGCAACACTGAGTTGACTAATCAGTCGTGTGAAACCTGATGTCTGGTACAACAGCAGAAACTATGAACTTAGCCTGGAGTTACATTCCAAAACAACTCCTGTACAGAGTCAGAAAAGTACTATTGGTGTCACCTTTTAGGTCCAACATGTTGCTGCAAAAAAAACAAAAAAAAACACTATAGCCTCTGGAAATATTAATACACCTTCTAGTTTTAGTAAAGAAATGTCACAGAAAGCCTCAGGATTGGTTGGTGACATATAAGATGACATCTTTGCCTGTGAGGAGAGGCTGTGGGGTTGAAGCATTATAAGCCATCAGCTCTCAGGTGCATTCAGGTGCTCTGCTGTTGTGTGGAGACATTACGTACCAGTAGTGAAAAGCAGACAGAAAGTGCATCGACAGCAGTGAGGAAACCGAGGTGCAATCACAACACACCATCTGAAAACCATGACATAGTTTCAGAGATGAGGGGAGTGGAAGGTGCTGCCTCTCCTACCTATCTGAGATTGTTGCTACAACAACACTTCCTGCTAGGCTGATGACTTGATTAGTAAATTAGCTCCTTGTGCTTATGCTGTTCACTATGTGAACTACCTGGCCTGTTTCAGGCCAAACTAAACGATCCCCACCCATGTTGAGTGTTTTATTAAAGTAGCTCTGCTAGCAAACCGACTGATGGGTGTGTCTGTATGTGGCGTCTCTGCCGCTCTCATTGCATCTACTCCTGCATAGGGCGGAAACCAAGCGAAGCAAATACTCAGCTGTGACACAAACAGTGATGTGAAGAAGCGTTTAGGCTCCTCCTCTTTTCACTTTGTGGTCACACAAATATTTTCTTAAAAATAAGAAAGTTCTTTAAAACAGAGCTGATTAGTTTAATTTGAAATTTCAATTCATAATTACTTCAAAATTTGTTGCATAGTTTGATGAATGACTCGAGACAACCAAAGTTATTACGTGGGTTGTGGGTATTATTATGCCTGAGGGTTTTTTTTAAATTATTAAATCTTTATTTAACCAGAGAAAAAAACACTTTGAGATCAAAACGTCTAGCATAGCAGTTGTGACAGCACTAATTTAAAGATGTTGTTGGGTGTTTTTTTTATTATTATTTTGCAAAAAGAGTTCAATGACATGAGCAAGCTGAGTTTTAGTTCAGATTGTGAGGCGTTCCAAACAGAGGGTGCAGAAAAACTAAAATCGTTCCGTTTTTCTGTTTGTACACAAGGAACATAGAGGTGCAAACAATCCTTAGAGCAGAAGGCATAACTGGTTTCTGCTCTCTGAATGAAAGTACATAAATAATTAGGAAGCAGGTCAATAGGAGACTTGTGCACCAGAGTCATCCAGTATGAATGTCGCCTCATAGGCAGGGACAAATGCTAGCTTTACAATATAGAGCGCAGTGGCGGGTGAGGTAACTACAACCAGTGATAAATGTCAAAGCCCACCAGAGTCAAGGACGGCAGGCAGCTGTTGAAGCACAAAGAAAATACACCACAACAGGAGCAGGTAGAGGAAAAAAGAAGAGGACCGAGAATTGAGCCCTGAAGAACCCCACAAGAATCATTTCTTGCAAAAAATCAAGATCCAGGCTCTTGGTCCACTTCCTTTATCCTTTACCTGGTATGTTCCGTCATTCAAACAGGAACAACCTGAATCCAGGGCTAAACCCTCAGTTCCATACCAGTGTTTCAAACCAGAGAAATACTATGGTCTGCAGTATCAAACACTGCAGTACGATCTAAAAGAATAACAGATTCCAGAGTCATTTGCTACAAGAATGTCATTCATTAAACCAATATCTGGGTGGTAATCTGACATCTGAAGGACAGAGAATGAAACTCCTCAGTTCATCAGATCCTTCAGCTGAAACTCATTAGCATATCATGTTACTCATCTAATACAGTTCTAAAGAATTTACTGAAGTCTGATTGGTCTAAATGATACAGACATGAAACGCTAGATCTGGTTCATGAGGGCTGCATTCCACACACAAAGCAGAATATCCTCCATCAATGCTGCTGTTGTTATTAAAGTGGAGTTAATAATCCACATCTAATTCAACACACTGAACTGCAAACCTGACAGAAAAGGAAAGTCATTCCATTCTCCTAAGATACGTTTAGAAAAGTCAAAGTGGTTATTTGTTAAATAGTTTGGTGTCAATTCTGAGACTAAATCTAGTTACTGAAAATATATTCAGTAACTAGACCTTACTTGTAACTTACTTACTTATAAGTAAGTTAATTACAAGTAATGTACTTCTATGAAATCTACAAGTTACTTTTTAGCAAGACATAGGAGCTTGTTTTAAACAAATAATTCCTTAATATTGATCAAACTTACTAGTTCTACTAGCAGATGGGGAAAATGTCTTGTTTTAATTGAAATAATTTTCCAGTAGAACTATCACTTTTTATCAATATTAAGGAATTAATTACTTAAAATAAACTCCTATATCTTGCTGAAAAGTTATATGAAAGTTAGTTTTGTCTTATTTCAAGTGAACTCAGATATTTGCATTAGAAACTAGACCAAAGATACTTAGTAGGATTTTGTGTTTTTACAGGTTTCATTTCAACTTTAAATACCTTCAAACAGTAGTCCATCCTGAACATGAGGCCAGCCTCATATTCATATTGCATTACTTTTCTTATGAATCAGACGGAAAAGCAGTGAGAGATACAGTGGAGTTTTCTGTAATGTAAACAACCAGGAGACCATCAGTTACAGTGCATCTGACAAAGCAGATTTAAGGTTCAGCTGTCCTAGAAGATCCTTTAGCTAAAGCCGTGAAGAGGCTACAAGGGATCAAAAGAATGTGATGGTCACATCCCACTGGGAGGAGACCCATGGGAATACAAAGACCTGGCTGAAGGCATTCTGCATCCTGTCTGGCCCGGGAACGCCTTGGAATCCCCCAGAATGCTCGGGGTCAAGGGGTCAAAATCATTTTAAATTTGGGTCACATCAAGAGCACGAATGTCCTCAAAGGGCCGGTTGAGGAATGTATTGATAAAGCTCCCCATTAACAAACTGTTAACATTAATAAACAGTTGTCTGTATTCAGTGATCACCTATTAAAATTAAATAATACGGAACATTTTTTTCACATTGATGTAATTTGGCAGGATACAGATAACTGCTTTGATTTGATTGATAAAATAATATCAAAGCACACAACTGTTATCTTGAGGTCCAATTTATGTGGCCCTCTAAATATAGAGGGCCAGGTTAAGGGCCAAATTATGTGGCCCTAAATGCGTGTAAATGGAATATTACCCAAAGATCCTCAGTCCATCTCTACAGATCCTAACCACACCGAAACATGGTAGTGGCAGAATCATGCTCTGGGGGTAGTTTATTGTTTTTCTGCAGGTGGTTGACAACAAAGAAACATGAAGGTTAAAAATATTCACATTGAGCCCAAGCATGAATCCAGATCAGCAGAAGTATGACCTCATGAGAGAAAAGATGACATTTTAAAATGGCCTATTCAAATTCCAAAACTAAATTCAACAGATTACCTGAGTCTGAGACATTTGTACATTTCTATGTGAGAGCGTAGGAGATGTGGGATGCTGACATAAAGCAATAACATAGATAAGTGTTCAAACTGAAGCATAAAGTGGCTTAGCTCATGCAAACAGGCTCTTTAAAGAATAAATCACATTAAAAGTTTTTAATTATTTATCCACGTCTCGTTTTATGACACCACCTAATCCCGGCCTTTTAACCGGGGTGTGTAAACTTTCGAGAGCAGCTCTAACTCTTTGCTGAGCGCCGTTGTCTCTTCATGCTCTGTTGGATGAGTGTGAGAAACACGCAAGGAAAACATCATGAATCTCTAATTCAGCGAAGGAAGCAGTGAAATCAGTGAGGGACGTCCTGCCTCACCGATCTGTGCACAGACGGCATTCCAGAGCCGGCGCTATGAGGAAACAGATCCCGGCTGCTGAGACGGCTCCTGGCGTCGCCTCTCTTCTCTTTTCAGAACCTGTCCGCAGAGCTGCTGAGCGAGTCGAGCAGCATTCTGGCGCAGACTGAGAAAATGCGAGGTGTCCCTGGGTTTGTGAGTCAAACTGAAATTCAGAGTCAATCACGAGCCACATCTGCTTCCTGCATCGAGCAGGACGGTGTTTACATCATGATCCATTTCCATGAGCCGCATCAGCCCTGTCGTCGCGATGAACTCGCTCGTTCAACGCTTTCAATGCAGCCGGAGTAAAAACACCAGGACGTCTGGTCCAATACAGAAAAGTCTGACTTCTAATCAGAGCATGAGCAGAATTCATCCCAAAAAGCAAAGCAACTACAAGGGGATGCACCGATGTGAAGATCTGGGTCAATATTATCAATGTCCAATATTAATATTGCTGCTATGGCCAATAACCGATATTTGCTTCTTTGTTATTGTCATGTAAACAAATCAAATACAGGCGTTAAGATTGAGTGAATATACACAGAAAGAAAACTAAATGTGTGAAAGAAGAAAACAGTCAAGTGTAGTCCATTTGGTGTTTGTTGGTGCTTGTTGATATGTTAGAGGGAGAAGAAGAAGAAGAAAATAATGATAATAAAAGAAAAATAATAAAGCATTACATAATAAAGGAAAAATTATTATAGAGTTTATATAATATTTAAATGACCACATCATTGACGTTGCCTCCTCTGCTTCAGTTAAACACCCCAAAAATCCTCCAGACAAAAACGCCACATGACCAACCTCCCACACTCCCAAAACACAAAGAGCAAAAAGATGGAAATAAATATTAACGTCAGCACATTTTTAACATGTCGGATACCGACGTTGATACCGATATATTTTGCATCAGTAACAACGATGCCACTATGTTCCTGGCTGCAGGCTGCTTGTTATAAGCTGTTCATTTCTTGAAAATAAAACCCGAGGAAAAGATGTGCAGCGATTGCAGTTTTCCAGCCGATCACCGATATAAGCCTGCCGCAATAAGAAATGTATCAACTAACAGCATAATTTATTAAAATCAGGCTGATTATTTCCATTCTGACGATGAATATGGATTATGATGTTTAGAGACATCATAATCCATTTTACTTCTGGTTCTGGTTGTAAGTGGAGATTTTTCCTGTATTATCTATTGTGTTTTGGTTATTGTGTTTTATTCTGAATGTTTAAAATATCTTCCAGTTCCAGTGTTAAATGTTCTGAACAAAATTAAAGTTTATTGTATTTTGGAGAGGGTGAACTTGCTTTATTATGCTGTTTTCAATTTATTACTCATAAATGGTGTCAAAACACAAATATTACTGTTATTATCGCAATAATTACTCAAACAATTCGTAATCCAGCTAAATTTGTCATCATGACAGGCCAACGCCTGATCTTTAAAAAGCCTGATCTGCCGTTTCCGATTTGGGCCGATTCCAATTGTTTGTTTTTTTTTGTATGAAAATTCAGAAAATATAGCAAATTTGCTAAGTTAATCACAGTGGAGTGATTATTAACCGTAGAAGTGACTTGGTGGGCGGGTCTGTCAGAGCCCTCTCTAAAAGGGACTGGGGGTGACTTTCAGACCTTTGTGGAGGTAGATTAGATGAACTGGCCAATCCCTGATCTCCTAACATTAAGGAAATATATCGGTGCACCCCAACAGAGGACATTCAAAAAGGGAATGGAGCTGATCCTGGGCCTGAGATGGGCCACTAGGGGCTGATGGGTATGTAGAGGAGGCTTTGATGGAGCTGAATGGGATACTAATCAGTTGGCCTTATCAATGGTTGGTCTGTATTCTGTCCTCCTAATGACCAGGAGGGGGTGTGTGTGTGTGTATGAACAGAGATGTTGATGACCCACATGTAAACATCTCCTCCTTCTTCTCCTCTTCATCCCAGCAGCGCTGATAGAAACCATCATCCTTAGCCTGGCTGATTAATCTACACCAGCGCAGCTGCTCTAGAATAATCTATTTGCTTTTCAAAAGGACTCCCTCTGTTGTGAAGGTAGGTGGAGCCTGTGGGGGGGAGAGGAGCAAAAAGGCCCACAGTGCTGAGGAGACCTGTTGAAGAGCCCACTGGTGAAAGCAGTGAGTCACGGTTTACTATGGAGAGCCAGCAGCTGCGTGGAAACTGGCACCAAACTGTCCGCCCAGACACACTCAGAGTCAATATGTAGACGGGGACAGTAAATAACGTCTCCGCACTCAACACCAACTGTTGCTTCTACTCAAAGCGGGCGGCTGTCAATGAGAGCCGACACCGACACACGTCAGTCTTACCTGCCCGGTGCAGCGTGGAGTCAGGTCAGACAGGTTCCCGGTGACCGACTGGAGCCGAGCCGTGTCCGTGGGGAAGCTGGGAGGAGACCGTTCCCTCTCGGTGCTGTGTGTCAGCGCTTGCTCTGTGAACTCACCGCGGATAAAACCACCTGTTCTCTGCCGAGACGCCCCACAGCTTCACTTTCCTCGCACAGCCTCCGTGGGTGTTTAAACCGCGGCTACTTTCTCGTGGCGTGTCAGAGCGAGTGGTCAGCCCACTGTTTGCTTTCCTTTTTTCCTCCTTCACTTGGACGAAAACTGCCGAATGTTGTCGGGAGGACAGAGAGGCGGACCAACCCGAAACACAGGACTCGGCGACTTTGAAGTTAGCGTCTGGTTTGTAGTTTCGGTAAAGGGCAGTTTCACCTAGTTTAAGGAATTTGGAGGAGGAAAAAACTTAGTCCTACTTAAACAGTTGGAAAACATTTGTTGTCTCTGTAGAAATCAGTCATGACAAACATAAACATGCAAATTAACATGGAAATTAATAGAAAAGAATATGAAAGCATAACCCAATTTTAAATTTCTTGTTGCTTGTGATAGATTTGTTATGAATTTTGCCTCTGCATCACAGAAGACCCAGGCTCAGAGACACACAGAGGCCATTAGCCCAACATCCATGCCATTGGACGACTGTTGGAGGAAGCCAGAGTACCATGAGAGAAGCCACTGGGGTAACATACAAACTCGTCTGTGTGGTGGCAAGTTGACTTTTAGTAAGAAGGTCCTTGGTTTGCATACCAACCAGCCGATGCTGTTTCTACTTGGAGTTTGCATGTTCTCCTCTCTGGGTACTCTTGCTTCCTCCCCAAAAACATGACATGTCAGGTTAATTGGCCTTTCTAAATTCTCTGATCTGTGTGGCCCCTAGAGGTGAGCACTAGGTCCCTTACAAATCTGCAAGGACATGCAGTAAAGACGATGGACAGATGAACTCCATTTACACCCAGTGCGTACTGTAAGGAAACACTGAGCTGTGTCTATGTGCAGTATTGTGGGAGTAAAAAAAACCGAAATGCCCTTTTCTGCGTTTTTGAAAATGGAACAAATATTATACTGATCAAACTGAAGAACCTGTATTTAATTTATAACTGTTCTTCTCCCTATAAAGTTGTACGGCTTTTAGACCTGGAACGTTCAAAGTTTAGTCGAGAGTCTAATCTGTAAAACCACTCAAGTGCGTAAGTGAAAGTTATGAATCAGATACCAACTTCAGCAGCAAGCGGTGGTTCACAGAATCAAGTTACCTACTGCTGCAGCGAGGGATGTGTGGAACTTCCGGAAGTTTACGAAAACATGTCAATTTTGACTGAAAAAAATCAGCATAAATACGGATTAAAGACTTTTTATACCAAATAATAACCCGGACGCTTCCTGTCAGTAATATATATGCAATTACAGCGAAAAAACTAATATTTTATGAAACTTTATTAGTACAATCTCCAGTATCGCTTGCTTCCAATTTATCTGCCGTGTTTTTTTTAACCTAATGTCAAAACTCTGACCTCAAACATCACTGATAAATAACTACTACCCAAAAAATGTTTGCCACTTTAGTTGCCATCCCTCTGAAGCAGGTACGTTTTCGCAAAAAGTTCATTTATTTTTAAGAATCCCTTCCGGTTTGAGTGCCTGTTCTACTTTGAGCCACAAGAGGGCGTTATCTTCCTGCTTTCTAATCAGAATAATTCTGTTCCAAGATCCTCTCGTTTGCAACTCATTTCAGTCTATCTTTATTCGTTTTCCCTTATTTTCCAAATAAGTGTTTGTTCTTACTTACATTAGTGGTTAAAGAAAAAAACTGCTCAGAACACAGAAGTATATAGAGTAAAAGTATTTTATTTAAATAAGCATACAAAAGGGGAAAAAACTAAACTAAATACAGAATGTATAAGGCTACAGTTTACTTCCCAAACACTCAAAGCTTGGTGCTACAGTTTGTGAAGCTGAAAATAAGCACTCTTATAAAAAAAAAAACTAATATGGATATCTACATTGTAACACAATGAATGCATAATGATTTAGCAATGTAGCAAATGATTTGTGTACATTTCCCCCAGTGATTAAAGAAACCCAGAATAATAGTACCAGCAGCTTGTCACCCACCTGCTGTGTGAGCCTGGATAAAAAGGAGAACACGGTAAAGCAGGACAGTCGGCTGAAATGTCTTCACTGCGCTCTTCTCAGTCAGTTTAAAAACCAGAGTGTGACAGCTGCTACACACAACATCCAGCTAAAGCAGCTTTTCAGTACCCAGTTTTATGGAAAAGACATTGTGCAACATTTACAAACACAACAGTCTACATATGCGTATAATATAAAAAGTGACAGTGAAATAAGAGGGACCGGCATGAAGGTTACATGGACGACTATGGAAACATGGCGCCATCTAAACAGGTTTAATGTTTACTGATGGGAGTGAGCAACCGCTTGTCTAGTGGAGTGTTGACGCTATGGGGGGGGGGGGGGGGGGGGGGGGGCGATGGGTGGGAGGTGTGTATGAGAGTAGTGGAGAGTAGACAGGCGTCAGGGACAGAGTGTAAACTATTCCTGGGCCTCTTTCCCAGTCATTTTGTAGATCTCAGTGGGCCCATCAACATGGGTGATGGTGGTGGTCAGCTGGATGTCTTCTCCGCTGGTGGCTCCACCGTCACCTATACATACACACACACACACACACAAATCATCAGAACCAAAATATCCAACCATCACATGTTGGTCCTGACGGGGAAGCAGCACCTTGCAGACGTCTTTGTAGCCCTCAAAACTTTGCACATTTTGGGATTTTAGGTTGTATTTATGCAGTGGGGAAAAACGATGCATGTATTCCAAGTCCAACAGTGAATCTGTGGCTTGAAAATTTAAAAGATTTGGGATATCAGCCGGTAGAACCCCCTGGCCCAGACACACACGCCCCAACACTCACAGTAAAACATGCCTCTATAAAGTATTTGGGTTGCAGGCTCTTCCATATGAAACTGCTGTGGTGGATTTCCACCAGCATAAACACTTCCAGCTCTCTCAAACATGAGCAGAATCTGGAAAGGGCGCCCCCTCCCATCAGGTGACACTTGATAGACTTCAGGGAACGCTTAAAAAACTTCAGAGCTTCTTGTTTTTTTTCTCGTCTCCGACAAGAGATGGATGGTTTTCATTGCTTCCTGGTACCGCTCTCCTCCCCCTCACCTCACCGTTTTTCCTCTCTCCCTGGAAGCGAGCCCAGAGTCCAATAGAACCACCATCTCAGGCCAACGGCAGCCTTCATTTCCCCTGGGAATCTGGATCCCTCTCAGTCACCACTAGCTCTCCCCCCCAAACTAAATCTCTAGATGAATCCACAGCTTTAGCAGACAGGCTGGACTCTTGCTCCATAAGAGAGCAAAGTGAGAGTGACAGAGGACTTAAAGACAAATTAAAGCTCTCAGAAAAGCCAGTAGAAACACAGTTACCAGCAATGCACTGACCACTTGACTGCTCGTTTCCGTAGCATTTGTGTGAAGGCGCATAGAGGAACATGATGGCAAAGACGTACAGGTTCCACATCCCATAGATGCCGGTGAAGAAGGCACTGTTGACCTGCACCGTGCGGTCACCCCAGTGCCAGTGGCCCTCGTTCACCTGGAATCAGACACACATCACTGTAGACCCGGCTCCAGAGGAGGGCTTTGATTTAATATGAATACACAAATGGCTATGTATGTAGCCTTACAAGTAAAATAACAATGTTTATTAGAAAAAAAAATAACTTTAATGATGTAAACAGTGACATGTAGAAAATGCTGAGTAATTATGCTCAGATTTATAAAAACATGAGCTCATACTTTGCAGAAATCTAAGAAGCTGAGGTTTCCAGTCTGCAGGGACATTGTTTCATTTTATAACATAATCAAGGAATTATGTTCACTTCAGTTGTCATAAAAAAGTTACAAATGTCAAATATGATTTAAATTAGGAAATAAGATTTAATGCCTTGAAATTGGGCCTCTCTCTTTAAAAGCTCCTGCTCTTGCTGAAACTCCGCCTTCAGGAAGTCGTCCCAACATGGCTCCTCTATTAACAATGTTTTTATCAGCTCTGCACTGAGAAGTAGCTCCTATAATGAGCTCAGCAGATTCTCACTTGCATTAGCAGATGTTTGCTAGTCTGGATCTGGATCTGCTGAGTCGTTGCCAGATCAGCGGATACTTTTTAGAGCGAGGAAGAAGTCTTCTGACGTGAAACTATTGCACACATGGTTTCTGTCAGGCTTCTTCACACGAGTCAAAAACCCAGAGGCGTCCAATCAAAAGGCTGACCTGGCTGATGATGAAGAAGATGATGGTCATGGCCGCACAGGTCAGCGTGACCAGCATGAGGAACTTAAACCTGAAGATCAGACCCTAAAAATGGGGGGAGAAATAAGTGACAGGATTTAGAAACACAGAGATCATCAACTTGCGTTCCAAAATGGGAGGAGTTTATGTTGAATGCAAATATTCAATATGAACAATTTCAATAAATTTTGATCATCCAAATCTACTGACTGGTGTTAGTTTCATGAGACCAGCTGATGCCAGGAACATTATTATCCTTCAAGTTAATCAGTTTGAGTTTATTTTACAATTCAATTTTGAAGACAATATAATCTACATGTACTGTTTTGTAAAATGCTTACTGGATTTTATTTAAAAATGAAATAATGTAATCAATACTGATCAGGTAGAAAGTGTTTTCTTTTTCCCAAAGATTGTCTCTACCTGTATTTTATGAAATACAAGTTTTAATTGATGTAGTAGTTTTGAATCCAAAAGAACAACGTAACAATTTTATCCCATTTGTGCATCAAAACGTGTATCCCTAACCTTTGCCTAATTTTAATTAAAATAAAAAAAATAATAATAATAAAAAAATAAAAATTGCATCCCAGCAGACCCTGTTGGCTGATGTGTGAATAGAGGGAGTTCTTAGGACTCATCCATCCATCCATCCATTTTCTGTTCACCCTTGTCCCTAATGGGGTCGGGAGGGTTGCTGGTGCCTATCTGCAGCTACGTTCCAGGCGAGAGGCGGGGTTCACCCTGGACAGGTCGCCAGTCTGTCGCAGGGCAACACAGAGACATACAGGACAAACAACCATGCACACACACACTCACACCTAGGGAGAATTTAGAGAGACCAATTAATCTAACAGTCATGTTTTTGGACTGTGGGAGGAAGCCGGAGAACCCGGAGAGAACCCACGCATGCACAGGGAGAACATGCAAAGTCCATGCAGAAATACCCCGGCCGGGAATCGAACCCAGGACCTTCTTGCTGCAAGGCAACAGTGCTACCAACTGCGCCACTGTGCAGCCCTCTTAGGATTCATGCACTTCATTTTTCGTTTTCATTGTTTATGCTTCCGGTCCCCAGAAATTTTCTAGAAGAATCTTGGAAATCGTTTTTCTAGAAAATTTCTAATTAATCTAAACATTTCAGGGGGTGAGGGGTTCTAGCAAATTTTTTACTTTTCACATTCATACTTGCTAAGTTTTTTCTAAAAAGAAATTCTGACATCAATCTCAAAATTTTAATGAGTTTTTTTTTGGAGGGAATTCGCAACATGCCTAATACACCGAAATTGAAATTGACAGGTGAGGCTGTCAATCTGCCAGAAAACTACAATCGGTGCACCCCAAGTTTCCCAAAACCGCTTAAAGATATAGAAATGTTAGTGTATGTGTGTGTTTATCTATTAAACAAATCAGAAAAACCAAACACACCTCATAATGCAGGCGTCTGGCCTTGGGCATGGCAGGCAGTGAAGTCCTTTTACCACTGATGTTACGGAAGACTTGGAACACCATGAAGCAGAGGAACAGGAAGTAGAGACAGGCACAGATTCCTGCCACAATTATGAAGGACATCTGAGGACGTACTGGTCAAGGAAGATGAAGAATACAGCACTCACATTTAAAATATTCTTATTGTCCCGCTAATGTTTAAACTGGCCTGTCTGTCATGAGAAACGATACATGGATTACCATATTTTTCGGACTATAAGGCGCACATAAAATTCCTATATTTGCAACAACAAAAAAAATCGGCAATGCGCCTTATATTCCGGTCCGCCTTGTGTATGAAGAGTGTACCGTATGGGAATAGAGCAGCTGCGAAACAATTCAACATTAATGAACCAATGGTACGGAAGTGGAGGAAACAAGAAGATGACCTGCGTCAAGCAAAGAAAACGCAGAAGAGTTTCCGAGGGAACAAAGCAAGATGGCCAAGCAACAGCAATGAGACTGAATCGGATGATGACGAGAGGGATCCAGGCTCGCTTGATGCCGCTATCGCCCAACTGTTAAATTCCGACACCGAAGACGAGGAATTTGATGGATTCGTAGAAGATGAATGATTGAAAAAGTGAGTGTACTTTTTTGTGTAATAATAATTATTGTTAATGATTTGAATAAAGTCTGACCTATCCGACTACCGTATTTTGTTTCGCTTTATGCACCTTATAATCCGGTGCATCTTATATATGAAAATAGAGCCATTCACTGATACTGCGTCTTATAATCCGGTGCGCCTTGTAGTCCGAAAAATACGGCAATTATTTCAGAGGGGTGAATAGAAGAACTGAGGCCAAAATGCCTTCAAGTCATGAGGACTCAAAATAAATAAATAAATAAAAATCGATAATATATAATCATATCTGCAAGCTGGACTAAAACAGCAAAGCTCACATATATGCATCATAATGAGTCTCTATGCAATGCCTAACCATGTGGTACCCCTGAATTATTCCTTATGATAATCTGGATTGATTCAGTATCTTGTGGTGGTCGATTCTGGTAATTGATGCAAGAAGCAAGAACATCTTTTTTTTTTTAGTTTCTGAACTAAAACCGCTTACGCTTTTTAATTTTCTTTTTTCCTCTAATGGTTCTGCTCCACCGGGTTCAAAAAGGATACGGCCAACTCCGTCCCTACGTCTGAAGCCCAGATGCTGTAGAAGGGATTTGTTAGCTGGACACCTCTAGAGACACAAAAAGAGTGACAGTCTTGTTAATAGAAAAGTCTGTTAATAGAAAACGTCTTTTCTTTTCTTCTTTATTACACTTTGCATCTCACCTCTCACACATGTCAAAGATAAAAAGGCAGAAGGAACCAAACACAATCGGGCCGACTTGCTTCCAGTAGACTGAAAAACGGTTTCTCTCCGTCTGGTCCTGAGAGAGAGGCAAGAGAAACACAAAGGCAATCACACCAGGGGGGAAAAAAACACATCTGTTCACAAAATGTGACATAAAACTACTTCACTGAAAGTTAAAGTGTATGTTGCAGCTTCATTAACTTCGAATTTGTAACTAAGCTTCAAGAAAACCGACAGATTTTGTCATATTCTTTTTCTAAAAGTAATCTTTAAACTGCCTTTCCTTGGGCTGTCACCTTATCGTGGTGGAGGGGTTTGAGTGCCCCAATGATCCTAGGAGCTATGCTGTCTGGGGCTTCATGCCCCTGGTAGGGTCACCCAAGGCAGACAGGTCCTAGGTGAGGGACCAGACAAAGCGCAGCCCGAAGACCCCAATGATGAACGGCACCATTGGACTTTGTGTTCCCTCGCCCGGACGCGGGTCACCGGGGCCCCACTCTGGAGTCAGGCCTGGAGGGGGGGCACGACGGCGAGCGTCTGGTAGCCAGGCTTTTTCCCATGGAGCCTGGCCGGGCTTAGCCCGAAGAGGAAACATGGGCCCACCACCCGTGAGAGGGGCCAAAGGGGTCGCGTGCATTGTGTGATGGGTGGCGGCCGAGGCAGGGGACCCTGGCGGTCCGGTCCTCGGTTGTAGAAGTGGGCTCTTGGGACGTGGAATGTCACCTCTGTGGTGGGGAAGGAGCTGGAGCTAGTGTTTGAAGTCGAGAGGTTCCGGCTAGAAATAGTCGGTCTCACCTCGACGCATGGCTCTGGTTCTGGAACCAGTCTCCTTGAGAGGGGCTGGACATACTTCCACTCTGGAGTTGCCCAAGGTGAGAGGCATCGGGCAGGAGTGGGCATACTTGTTGCTCCCCATCTCGGCGCCTGTACGTTGGGGTTTACCCCGGTGAACGAGAGGGTAGCCTCCCTCCGCCTATGGGTGGGGAGAAGGGTCCTGACTGTCGTTTGTGCTTACGGGCCGAACGACAGTTCAGATTACCCACCCTTTTTGGAGTCCTTAGAGGGGGTACTGGAGAGTGCTCCTCCTGGGGACTCCCTTGTTCTGCTGGGGGACTTCAACGTTCAAGTGGGCAATGACAGTGAGACCTGGAGGGGGATGGTTGGGAGGAACGGCCCCCCCCCCCGATCTGAACTCGAGCGGTGTTCTGTTGTTGGACTTCTGTGCTCGTCATGGATTGTCCATAACGAACACCATGTTCAAGCATAAGGGTGTCCATATGTGAACTTGGCACCAGGACACCCTAGGCTGCAGTTCGATGATCGACTTTGTCATCGTTTCATCGGATCTGCGGCCGTATGTCAGCTGTGCACTGACCACTACCTGGTGGTGAGTTGGCTCCGATGGTGGGGGAGGAAGCCGGTCAGACCTGGCAGGCCCAAACGTGTTGTGAGGGTCTGCTGGGAACGTCTGGCGGAATCCCCTGTGAGACGGAGCTTTAACTCCCATCTCCGGCAAAACTTCGAACACGTCCCGGAGGTGGGGGACATGGAGTCTGAGTGGACCATGTTCCATGCCTCCATTGTCGAGGCGGCCGATCAGAGCTGTGGCCGCAAGGTTGTCGTGCCTGTCGCGGCGGCAAACCTCGAACCCGTTGGTGGACACCTTCGGTGAGGGATGCCGTCAGGCTGAAGAAGGAGTCCTATCGGGCCTTTTAGGCCTGTGGGACTCCGGAAGCAGCTGATGGGTACCGGCGGGTGAAGCGGCATGCGGCTCGGGTGGTTGCTGAGGCAAAAACTCGGGTGTGGGAGGAGTTTGGAGAGGCCATGGAGAAAAACTTCCGCACGGCTTCGAGGCGATTCTGGTCCACCATCCGGCGTCTCAGAGGGAGGAAGCAGTACGGCACCAACACTGTTTATAGTGGGGATGGTGTGCTGCTGACCTCTACTCGGGACGTTGTGGGCCGGTGGGCAGAGTACTTTGAAGACCTCCTCAATCCCACCAACATGCCTTCCATTGAGGAAGCTAAGCCTGGGGACTCTGGGTTGGGCTCTCCAATCTCTGGTTAAAAAGCTCCTCCGTGGCAAGGCCCCGGGGGTGGATGAGATCCGCCCGGAGTTCCTTAAGGTTCTGCATGTTGTAGGGTTGTGTTGGCTGACGAGACTCTGCAATATCGCATGGACATCGGGGGCAGTTCCCCTGGATTGGCAGACTGGGGTGGTGGTCCCCCTGTTCAAAAAGGGGGACCGGAGGGTGTGCTCCAATTATAGAGGGGTCACACTCTGAAGCCTCCCTGGCAAGGTCTATTCAGGGGTCCTGGAGAGGAGGGTCCGTCGGATAGTCGAACCTCGGATTCAGGAAGAGCAGTGTGGTTTTCGTCCTGGTCGTGGAACACTGGACCAGCTCTACACCCTCGGCAGGGTCCTGGAGGTGCATGGGAGTTCGCCCAACCGGTCTACATGTGTTTTGTGGAAGGCGTTCAACCGTGTCCCTCGGGGAGCCCTGTGGGGGGTTCTCAGGGAGTATGGGGTACCGGGCCCTTTGATACGGGCTATCAGGTCCCTGTATGACCAGTGTCAGAGTCTGGTCCGCATTGCCGGCAGTAAGTCGGGCTCGTTTCCAGTGAGAGTTGGACTCCACCAGGGCTGCCCTTTGTCACCGATTCTGTTCATTACTTTTATGGACAGAATTTCTAGGTGCAGCCAAGGTGTTGAGGAGATCCGTTTTGGTGGCCTTAGGATCTCATCTCCGCTTTTTGCGGACGATGTGGTCCTTTTGGCTTCATCAGGTCGTGATCTGCAGCTCTCGCTGGAGCGGTTCGCAGCCGAGTGTGAAGCGGCCGGGATGAGGATCAGTGCCTCCAAATCCGAGGCCATGGTCTTGAGCCGGAAAAGGGTAGAGTGCCTTCTCCGGGTCGGGGGGGTGTCCTGCCCCAAGTGGAGGAGTTCAAGTATCTCGGGATCTTGTTCACAAATGAGGGAAGAAGGGAGCGGGAGATCGACAGGCGGATTGGCGCAGCGTCTGCCGTCAAGCGGGCGCTGTACCGGTCTGTCGTGGTGAAGAGAGAGCTGAGCCAAAAAGCGAAGCTCTCGATTTACCGGTCGATCTACGTTCCCACCCTCATCTATGCTCATGAGCTTTGGGTCATGACCGAAAGAACGAGATCGCGGAGACAAGCGGTCAAAATGGGTTTTCTCCGTAGGGTGTCTGGGCTCTCCCTTAGAGATAGGATGAGGAGCTCAGTCATCCGGGAGGGACTCAGAGTAGAGCCACTGCTCCTTCACATCGAGAGGAGCCAGTTGAGGTGGCTCGGGCATCTGGTCAGGATGCCTCCTGGACACCTCCCTGGTGAGGTGTTCCGGGCACGTCCCACCGGGAGGAGGCCCCGGGGAAGACCCAGGACACGCTGGAGGGACTCTGTCTCTCGGCTGGCCTGGGAACGCCTTGGGATTCCCCCGGAAGAGCTGGAAGAAGTGGCTGGGGAGAGGCCCATAAATATTCATATCTAATTAAAGATATATTTACTTTGATTTTTTTTTTTTCATTTTCTGTCAGGGTGACTTTGAGCTAAGATGGGAAGGGGGGGGGGGTAGATTTGTTTGTCTTTTTTAGTTTTATTGTTCAATTTTTTACTGTTGGAAAAAAAAGGGCTGAAACTGCTGGATTGGAATTTTATAATTTTTCTTTTTGCGCAAAGTTTTGTCAGTATTGTATTGAGTCTATTGATTAGTATGTGTGCATAGTGAGATGTGTATTGTATACCTTTTTCCCTTCCTTTGACTAATAAAAGCATTTAACAGAGACTGTACCATGAGATGTTCACCACAGAAGATGATCCAGAAGGATAGCAGCATGGAGTAGAAGATTCCCTGTCGGATGTCTCCGAAGAGAAGCATCCAGGTCCAGTTGAAGCCCACAGAGAACCACTCCACTGGGATGTTGATGAACGTCATGGAGATGCCCAGAGCAAAGATCACCCTGGGAAAACATGAATACAATTTAAAGCAGCAAATAAAAAAACTTTTACAAGATGGCTTTTCCCTGGCAACTGAATGTCAGCTACTCAAGGGAATGAAGCTGCTGGCACTTGATTCTCATCTTTATGATGGTTCATATTTCAGCAGGAAGCCGAGCTGGACAGCAGGTTTATTAAAGAACAAACCGCACCAAGCCAGGCTGCTGGAAGGCATGAAGAGGGAGCTCGGAAAATATTTACTTTCTCACAGATTTACTTTGTTTATACTGTTTTGTCAAACATAAATGTTTCAGATCAACCAAATACTAATATCAAACAATAGAATCAGGATATACTTTAATAATCCTCAGAAGGGAAATTGATATTCTAAGTAATTTAGACATATTAATATATCCCCCCTCACATCACTCTGCTAACAGAAGCCTCTACATTCAGTATCTTCATTTGGTGATTGAGAGAAAAACGAGTCCATAGCAGACAGACATTTAGAAAAAGATAAAAACAACTCGAAGGTCCTTATTAGTGAGCAGGCAAGTCTCAGCATGCAATGTGGAAATGACAGGGCAGCGATGTGAGCAGAAAACATGGCGGTAGAATGAAACATGCAGGTACAAGCTTCTCTTAGCAGGCCCTGATGGAAAGAAACATCAAGGTAAAGTCTGCTGGATGACAAGTTTTCCCTGAAGTTATTGCGATAAACAATAAATATTGTTGTACTGAGAACATTTTCAACTAAAAGAACACATTCTCAAAGATCAGTAAACATTAAATTCTAATAAACATCCAACACTGGAACTGGAAGACATTTTAAATATCCAAAATAAATTCATTCTGAATGAAACATTGTTCCTGAATAGAATTGCGATCCTAAAAATTGGAATTAAAAGACACTGAAAGGTTCACATCTCTAATAATCATCATCATTCCAGGGCCTTTATGTATCGATCCTAACTACAAAAATTTGGCATTTTAATGCAGTTTATGTAGTTTCATCACATAGTGAGTCTTTTTAACCCAAAGCTTCCCTCACTTAGAGGGAATCCGAGGTTTATGCTGATGCCTTAGAGGCTAAGCATGGCAGGAACCTCGAGTGAAGCTTTTATAACATGAAAAAATCATATACTATCCACAAATAGGGCAAGGCGAGTCACACTTCTTAAGAGCTTGCTTGTCATCTGGGAATAAGAGCGCTGAGCTGGAAAAGACAAGTGGGATGGAGAGAGACTGTGTGCACATGGATCCATGTGTGTGTGTGGGCTGCATTTGCTTTCTGGTAAGCCGGTGTGTGTGTGTGTTGCATGTGCAGCATGCATCTGTTGAGTGCTGGAGGATTTTGTAGCATGTTTCACACTTGGCCGGCTGCTTCCTGCGGCGCAGACCGCTGCCTCTGTACTGATCCGTGGTCCCGACACAGCAGGAGGTTACACAAACACCGGGCCCCTGGACGGATTCACACTGCAACCAGCGTGGCACTTACACTACCTGTTCCCAACAAGTCCAACTAATTTTGGGATTTTACGAGGGATTCTAGTAATGTGAGCATTTGAATGGCATTTCTAAAGAAAGACAGAGACACATTTTAAAGGCCGCTGTTCCAGGTGTTGAATGTTTGCTGTTCTGGTTTAATGCAGCAAAATTTACACTGCAGGTGATTAAACTCACCAATGATGCAAAGAGGAGATCTGAGTTTATGCTGCTGCCAACAGCATGAACTGGCTTCATGCTGTTAGTGTCAGAAAAGGGGTCCTCCAAAGGGATTCATACCCTTCAGACAGTTATTTTTGATTTTAAAGATTTATTTTTTAAAAGTTGAACATGTCAAACATCATACAACTACTTCAGATAAATAAAAGAGTTATAGTTTAAAGGGGCAGAATTATGTGTATAGCATTGTGCTATAAAAATGGCACAATGAAGTCGTTATAAAAATGCTGTATAAATGTCAAATATGACTTAAAAGAAATTTGACTTTGTAGTTTAATGCTTTGAAGTTGGGCCTCTGACTCTTTAACACCTCCAGCTCTTTCTGAAACTCCGCCTTCAGGAAGTCATCACACTTCTCCTCATATACCCTTTAACAACGTCTTTAGAAGCGTTGCACTGAGAAGTATCTCCTATAATGAGCTCAGCTGGTGTGCAGTTCCACCAGATGTTTGCTAATTGATGCCAGCTAGTCTAAAGGAGCAGAATGGGGGAATCATGGGGAACAGCTGCTCTGCGAATCAGAAGCTCTGAATCTTGGAAACTGCAGCTCAGAGGAGGAGCTGCTTCTCAGAGGCGGGGCTAAATCAACCCAGGTGTTTTGTACAGCTGAATGGTTGCCATGACGACAAAAGTATTTCTCAAATATCCAATGGAAGAATCAAAGCAACACTGCAGTTATGTTTTTGATGAGAAAACAACATTTTACATAATAATGCCCCTTTAAACTAAACTCTTCAATCATTATGAAAATTGTTATATTTTGCTGATGTTGAATAAAATATTTGTATAAATTCTCAAAATCTTATTTATAAGATTTTGAGAATTTAAATGACAATCCTCTCATTTATAATAATAATACATTTTATTTGTGAGCACCTTTCTAAACACCCTAGGACACTTTACAACATTAAAAACACAAATTAAGCAGCAAAAAAATTAAATAAAAACATTTTTAAAAAGCAGCATTTTAGATATTGCTTTTGTAAAGAATAAGCAATGAAAAAAGAAAGGAACATTTTGCAACCACATGACCACTTTGCTCAGAGGAAGCATGGGAGAGCCTTTACTCTGGATTCCCTCTCTAAAGGACAATAAATTATATTTCTATTCTTTTGTAACTGCGGAAATAAGTGGCTTACTTTTCCAGGAGAACGGGCGGTCTGGTCATGAGGGTGATCCGCCTCCAGTACCAGATCATGATGATGAGGATGCTGGGTGTGAGGAAAGTCTTCATGGCGAACCAAACCTGAGTAAAGCCTCCGTTCTGATGGATGCTCTTGAGAAAATAAAATCCGTCAGTCATGTAGTGTTCTTTTCAGCTGTGAATGGTCTCCAACGCCAACACACACAGTCACCGCTATTTGATCTAAAAAACACAGCAGAGGAAAGCTTACCACGAGACGAATGTCTCTTATCTCCCCGATCCCATTGTTGACCGTCTTCCTGTCTTTGACCGGCAGGCGGATGTTGATGAGGTAGTATTTGTGAGCCACGCTGCCCACCTCCATGAACGGCAGGGGGTCGCATCCGTAGTAACGACCCTCGTTCTCAGTGGTCTGGAAACACAAAGGCAGCTGCAGGTTGGAAACACTTTCATCACTGGCTGCCACAAAAATGCATTTGCTTAATGGAATCAAGGAAATTTTTTTGGGGAAAAAAAAAAGTTTTGTGCTAGGATGAGGTGATTTTCCATTTAAATCAAAATTGAAACATGAAGAGTTTTGCACACAATTGTAATAAAACACAATGAAAGATTGATCTTACTGTAAAAAATGTATTTGTTCTAAACCAAGGCATACAAAACAGTAGAGAATCAACATGATGTGATGCTTATGTAATTGTATTATTTATAATACAGAACAAATAAACACAATAAAGGGACCAAAGTGCTGCACAGGTAACAAGAACTGTGTGTATGTAATAGATTAGTAAGGAAGGATGATGCCAGACAATTTAATGATTTTAAAAACCAAAAGTTAAATCTTTACCTCTTAAAGCAATCCCAGCTAGAAAATTACATGTAAAGTTCATGTCAGCGGTCTCAGAATGAGCTGTATTCCACGTGCTGTAACATTGCAGGTTAAAAACTGAGTTTTGTTACCCTCCGCAGCATTTCTTTACCTTTTCAGAGGTGAAGTTGCAGTTCAGGTTCCTGTGTTCCAACGAGTGAGCCATCTCTGTCCACTCGCTGAACAAATCGTCTCTGTAGGCCAGGCTAGCATCGATGGTGACTACTGCTCCGTCCACTGGAGATGACAATCACCACAGTGATAGCAAAGCTAGCAGGTGCACCAAATTCTCTGATTTAGAGTCTTAAAAGTATTCATACCCTGGCCTTCATGTAAAATACTATGGCTGACAGCTACGCTGGACCATTAAAGCAGGGGAACTGGACAGGGTTGATGGGAGGATGGCTGCAGGAAAGGTGAGTCCAATAAAGACAAAAAATCTGCAAGGCTATAAATGTCGCAAAACCACTAAGATCAGGGACGCACCAATACACTTTTTTCAGTTCTGATATCAATAGAGATATCTGAGGTTTAGTATCGGCCAATCAGATACAGAAAAACAATGATGTATTCAACAAAAACTTTTCTTTTTTAAAGACAGACATGAATGCACTGAATTACTAATGTGTTTGATAACTCTGCATCAATACAGCTCACTTAAATACACCAACAGCTTCACAAACTCAGTCAAACATGTAAAAACAACTTTAACGTGTTCAGTCAGTGCAATTAGAAATAGAACTGTCAAATGGTCCAGAAAATGAATTAAGGAATTCTGAATATAATGTAAAATAAAGTATAACATCGCTCAGAGTGCATAGCATAGAATTAGACCAGTGGTTCTTAACCGGGGTTCGATCGAACCCTAGGGGTTCGGTGAGTCGGTCTCTGGGATTCGGCGGAGCCTCTGCCACGAATATTTTTGTAACATCAATTTGATCAATTATGTAAATTCGTCATGACACACCCCGCTTGGCCATCACTTGCTGCAGGTGATCACGTTACATTAATTGGCCAATCAGTGCTGCGGGGAATTTAGCGTGCTCAGTAGTCACCGTGTGGTTTCTTTCTTAATGTTTTAATCCATACTAACTATGTCAAGCAAAAAAAGAAAGTGGTCGGACAAATATGTACAACATGGATTCACATGTATCACAGAACGTGATGGGAGTCAGCGTCCTATCTGCATGATTTGCAATGTCAAGTTGAGCAACTCTAGTCTCGTACCGGCAAAACTGAAGGAACACTTCTTGAAGCTGCATGGAGATGGGGAATACAAGAACACAACGCTCGCTGAATTCAAGGTGAAAAGCCAGATTCGATGAAAGGGCCACTCTGCCTGCTCTTGGATTTGTACCCATGAACAAACCGATCCTCACCGCATCGTACGAAGTTGCTTACCTGATCGCAAAGCAGGGCAAGCCGCACACCATCGGTGAAACACTCATAAAACCAGCGGCGTTAAAGATGGCGAATCTGATACTCGGAACAGCGGCCGAAGGTAAATTATCCCAAATTCCTCTTTCAAATGACACCATCAGTGACAGAATAGAGTGCATGAGTAAAGACATCTTGGCTCAAGTAGTCGCAGATCTAATTTCAAGTCCGGCAAAATTCAGCCTTCAACTCGACGAGACCACAGACGTTTCTAATCTAAGCCAGCTTGCTGTTTTCGTGCGCTATGTGAAAGACAACATCGTAAAAGAAGAGTTTTCATTTTGTAAGCCTCTTACAACAACAACTAAGGCAGCCGATGTGAAGAAGCTTGTGGATGACTTCCTCAGAGACAACAATCTTTCATGGGATATGGTTTCTGCAGTTTGTACGGACGGAGCTCCAGTCATGCTGGGAAGAAAGTCTGGTTCTGGTGCGCTAGTAAAAGCCGATGCACCACACATCATTGTTACGCATTGTATTCTGCACAGGCATGCGTTGGAAAAAAAAAACCTTGCCTCCAAAAATGGCAGAAGTATTAAAAACTGTAGTGGAATGTGTGAACTATGTGCGAAATAGTGCTCTGAGGCACCGCATCTTCAGGGAGTTGTGTAAAGAAATGGGCTCTGAATTCGAGGTACTCCTCCATTCAAATGTTCGGTGGTTATCCCAGGGACAGGTGCTGAATCGTGTTTTTGCCATGCGTGTGGAATTAGCCCTGTTTTTGCAAGAGCACCAACATTGTCATGCAGATTGCTTCAAAAATCCTGAGTTCATTCTCATTTTAGCATACATGGCTGATATATTCGCAGCTCTAAATCATCTCAATCAGCAGATGCAGGATGATGGAGTCAACATCATGGAAGCAGAAGAAAACCTGAAGGCTTTTCAAAAAAAACTACCGTTATGGAAAGTAAGATCGAAGATGTGTCTGGAATCGGAGACATTTCTGTATCCATGGAACTGAAGCAAACAATTGCCACACACTTAGATGAGCTTGCAAAGTCTCTCGACGGATATTTTCCTACAAGAGAGTCATATCCAGCATGGGTGAGACAGCCGTTCACGTTTGCTGTTGAGACAGCAGATGTCAATTATGAATACCTCGACAAAATCATTGAAATTCAGCAGAGCCAGGTTCAACAGCAACTCTTCAGAACAACAACACTCTCAACGTTTTGGTGTCGACAGTTGGAAAAGTACCCAATTATTGCTAAGAAAACCCTGGAATTTTTTATACCATTTGTTACAACATATCTCTGCGAACAATCCTTTTCGAGGATGCTGGACATAAAAACAAAAAAAAGGAACAGACTTTGCTGTGAAAATGACATGAGAGTAGGACTTGCCAAGGGGAAGCCACGCATATCTGAACTGGTCTCTCAAAAACAACAGCAGAAGTCACACTGATTTGCAGGTATGTAATTTGTTGCGAGTTGTGTTGGTTTTGTTCTTTGATCAAGGGGATGTTCATGCACGGTTCATTTTGTGTACCAGTAAAAAAAATATATATATATATACCTATGTCTTGAATTTGGAAAAAAATCATATTTGATTTATCACTAAAGAAGGGTTCGGTGAATGTGCATATGAAACTGGTGGGTTCGGTACCTCAAACAAAGTTAAGAACCACTGAATTAGACTGAATAGATCCGCTCTTATGTTGAATTAGTTTTTTCCAATATCAGAACCGATATGGATATTAACATCGTATCAGTGCATCTTGATGTATAAATGTTTTTTTCATAAGGTTCCAAGAGTTTAATTCACATCAGGCTTCAGTGCACCGAGAGCATCAACTGATTTTTACATCATCTGTCTGTCAGTGGTTATGATGAGTCAGCACAGCAAAATTAGGTCCTGGTGACAGACAGCCATGCAGCTCAACTTACTGAGCAAAACGTGCTGAAGTCGGTCCGACAGTCACATTTAAATTATTGTTTTCTCCAAGATGCTTAATTATTTAGCCTCTTCTCTCCACAGGGGCCCAAATCTGCTTGATAAAACCTTTAACTAGACCCCAAGCTGGTTTCCAACATCCCAGCTCAGTAAGTTATTATGCATTAAAACTCCATCTTTAGATCACGTTTCAAAGCAGAGTGTTTCCTCCTCCAGCTCTCAGGAGTGCCTCTTGTGCTGCGAAGGAAACGAGGCTTAAAGAAGAGAAAGGAACCCAGTGGCCTGAGCTGGAGAAGAGGGGACAGAAAGGAGGACGGGAAGAAAGAAAAAAGAAAGAAAGAAAGGGGGGAGAACCAGATGAGAGCTGGCAGCAGAGTGTCTCTGCAATGCTCCTCCGCCGTGCCATTGGTCGAGCCCGACACCCTCAAATGTCAGCTCTCTTCAAGCAAACATTCCACTCCGACCCAGAGGCTATTGCCACGGAAACTAAGCCTGCTCAACAGCTGTGTGAGTGCTGGACACAGGTCAGGGGGAAGGAAAGGGGGGGCAGGTAGGTGACATGGATAATATGGGCAACACTCATCAGGGATGAAAACTGAAAAATAAAAACAGGGCAGCCCAAGCAGGAGATGCTTTGTGTTCATTTGTCAGAATCAGCTGACCTTTGACATCACCAGCTTTGATCAGGATTAGTACAGGTTTAAAAGGCCAATTTAATAAATACGGCACACCTGGCTCCACTGGCTTCAATAGGGCAATATGAAATCCCTTTTATTATTTATCCAAATTCCTTTTTTTTCCCCCAGATTCCATTTTTTCCTGTTGTATTTTTTTTTCTGAATTCCATAATATGCAAATATGGTTTGAATAAAAAAAAGTAACAGTAACAAAAGTACCGTAGCTAGAGGTCAACATTTCCTGTTACTTTGCATCACAATTGAAACAGACTGCTGTGGTTCAACAGAACGTTGGTGTTAAACAGTGTTAAAGTATATTTCCTGACTGTGCTACATATCACACAGCATCCCGCTGTCAGAAACACCGAATAAAGCGCACCTGTCTCCCAGAGCACCAAAGCACCTCGAGTTACTCAGAGAGATAAAAAGACGAATTAAAATGAGTCTGCAGCATCTGGCAACGAGAGGCATCTGTGGACTTGGCTGAATCACTAAGTTGTTTGTCAGTAGGCCAGCCTGTAAACAACTCAGACTCCTGACACATTCCCAGTGAAGCCTGCCAACACCGACAGCCAGGAAATTATCTTCATGACTCGGCTGACGTTGTTTAGGCTGAGCTGCAACTCCAACAAAATGACACGTTTCTACTAAATATTTTACCAAAAACATTCCATTGGTTCCATTTCTCGGTTTGGGTTCAAAAGTGTACAAAAAAATCTAAACAAATTCTTATTTTCTAGATTGCAAAAAGACTCACATTTCAACAGTTTACCATTTAGACAATGAAACAGTTAGAGGCTCTTTCCCAGCATAAGCTCAGTATAAGAACCAGCATTTTACTCTTTTTGCTTCAGTCTTCCACCAGAACAGGCTAGCTGCAGAGACATCCTCTGATACAACTTAAGACAATGCAAGATGAGGTCAAAGGTAAACTCCACAAACTGGATCCACATTAGGACTAAACTGTCTGACAGTAAAAATTCCTCTGAATTCCTCTGGCGTTTGCAAACAAAGGCTAAAAAAAAAAAAAGGAGGAAAAAAGGAACTGCACTGGAATTTATAACATGAGCGATTAGATTTGCCAAAGGGTAAATATTGCCAAGAGCTTTTTAGTTACAGAATATTTTCTTTCAGATTGTGAAACTGTAAAACACTAAAGGCAAAATGTTGACGAATTAAACCAGATATTTAAATGCAATGGAAAATGTTTTCATCATTTGCTGTATGCCATTAAAATACAGCATATAGCAATACCATAACAAGCTAGTTGAAGGAAACCTAAAATGTTTCTGCAAGACTCAGACACAATTATTCCACATACTAAGAAATGTATGTAAACATCTGAATTTGAAGAAATCAAAAACACAAAATAAAATCTCTTATTTTTGGCATTAAACAAATGAACATAATTTGGGTAATCTCAACTGGTCAAGTTCAGTGTGATTTAATGTCAGGCAGTTAGAAGGAATAGTTTTTTGTCACACAGTGTAAACAGCTGGTTAACTCCAGACATGCAAAAGAGATGCAGAAAAAAAAAAATTACACAAGAACTTCATAAAATGACTTCTAGATAGAAGTTAATACCTTTTAATTCTAACCTTCAGTATCTTCCTCTCAGTCTAGTAAAACCTGATGCTGCCGCCCTTCCTAAAGCTTCCTAAAGCTGCTTTGGTTCTCACCGATCGGGTTGTTCATATTGAAAGCGATGTCGAACTGCAGGATGACCAGTATGAACTGGAACCAGGGGCTCATCTCTTTCTTGGGCATGGGAATGTGCGCGGCGAACACAATGTGGTTAGCCTCGATCTTCTGAGCCGTGGCCTCATCGAACGTCTTGACCTTCTTACACTGGTGAACACCCCATGGCATGAACCACTTGGTCTTCGGTGCATCTTTGTCTTTGTCCACACATTTTGTTGTCAGGTATTCCACCGCACTGGTGGGACTGGGAGCTGTGGGACAGATAGAAATGTTGGGATGAACGTTACAATAAGTACTGCAGGAAAGCTTTACTCTGAAACCTCTACAGCTGCGCGGATTGAATGCAATTAGCAACTGAATAAGGTTGGAGCTGATGAGTTCAAGTGTTTTCTGAAACATCGTAAAGACAGTTCCTGATCACTGAGGCAATAAGAGGTCAGTGAGGAAGGCAGCACCACTTTCTACATTCAGATTCATGAGCTTCACAAGAAGCTGATAGTTTCTACTCACATGACATCACTAAAACATTTAGTTCCTGCTGAGAGAGCTCAAAGTAGGATGTGTACTTTGTCAGTTTCCAGGTGGAAGCACAAGTATAAGGCTCATTTCCTGAGTTGTAGATGCAACGGCTAAAGAAATTTAACTGAATCGATTTTATTGGGGCCTGCCATGCAAAGCAATGGCAGGAACCTATTACTATTGTCGGAGAAAGTGTTTCTTTCTTCTTCTTTATTGGGGCCTGCCATGCAAAGCAATGGCAGGAACCTATTACTCTACACCCAACAAGCGTCTCTTTATTATTGGGGCCTGCCATGCAAAGCAATGGCAGGAACCTATTACTCTACACCCAACAAGCGTCTCTTTATTGGGGCCTGCCATGCAAAGCAATGGCAGGAACCTATTACTATTGTCGGAGAGAAGCGTCTCTTTAATATTCTTTATTCTTCCGTAACCGTTAATGCGGCTCATACCGCTTGGTGCACACCTACAAATGAGGTATCAAAACGTGCAGAAAATTCACGCCATTGGAGCTATTACTTGTGGTGGGATTTGGGCTTAACGTGGCGACATAATTCGCAAAACACTACGAAAAAAACCCCATTATAAGTCAATGGGAAAAATCCTAGAAATACCCTATTTTTGAGGATTTTCTGTGTCGTCACAAATTCACCTAGAAATGCCATTCAAATTTCATTTTGTAGATACGTCTGTGATCTCTTCGAAAGTGAAGACGGCTCGTCGATACCAGTTACGGTTTGTCCACAATTTGCCTCTAAGCGACCCAAAGTTTCTCATTTTTCTTCAAATTAGAGTGACAGCCCATCTCGGTTCAGATCTGGGCACAACATTTCTTTCTCTCATCGCTGTAAATGCTCTGAGTGAGGTACAGATATGAATCTCGGGACTATCGCAGAAGACACATTGAACTGTCATACGCTACAAACGCTTTTTGAATATGTATTACGGTTCCTGAACAGGAAGGATTTGTTTCCAATGCTTCTTTTCAGTAAAACGTGTTTGCTCAAACACACAATTGTGTGTTTGACAGCTCAGAGCTCAGAGCTCACACCCTGCTGAGACCATTATTTACCATAGCAACGGATCTCAAGAGGCTATTGGCTGCTGATTTGTACTACAAATACGCATCGCTGTAGTTCTATCTATCCTCAGTTGAAACAGATCAGGACTGAGAACTGGCCTTTAGAACTACCTGCTGCTATGGGCTGTATATAACTGATTTAACTCAGTAACTGTTACACATGGGATTAGTTTGGAACTTTAAAATTAAGCATACTGAAAATTTCAAAATAAAAGCCTTGAATATTTTACATGACGTAATTGCTCTTTTTGGCCGTATATGACTTTTTCATCCAAAGCAATGTTACACATGGGATTAGTTTGGAACTTTAAAATTAAGCATACTGAAAATTTCAAAATAAAAGCCTTGAATATTTTACATGACGTAATTGCTCTTTTTGGCCGTATATGACTTTTTCATCCACAGCACTGTTACACATGGGATTAGTTCGGAACTTTAAAATGGAGCATAATAATAATTTCAAAATAAAAGCCTTGAATATTTTTACATCAGGCAATTGCTGTTTTTGGCTTTATGTGACTTTTTCATCCAAAGCACTGTTACACATGGTATTAGTTCAGAACTTTAAAATGAAGCGTAATGAAAATTTCAAAATAAAAGCCTTGAATATTTTTAAATCATGTAATTGCTGTTTTTGGCTTTGTATGACTTTTTCATCCAAAGCACTGTTACACATGGGATTAGTTTGGCCCTCTGAAATGAAGCATACTGAAAATTTCAAAATAAAAGCCTTGAATATTTTTACATCATGTAATTGCTCTTTTTGGCTTTATTTGACTTTTTCATCCAAAGCACTGTTACACATGGTATTAGTTTGGCCCTTTGAAATGAAGCATACTGAAAATTTCAAAATAAAAGCCTTGAATATTTTTACATGACGTAATTGCTCTTTTTGGCTTTATATAACTGATTTAACCCAGCAATTGTTACACATGGGATTAGTGTGGCAATTTAAAATTAAGCTTGATGAAAATTTCAAAATAAAAGCCTTGAATATTATTACATCAGGTAATTGCTGTTTTTGGCTTTATTTGACTTTTTCATCCAAAGCACTGTTACACATGGTATTAGTTTGGCCCTTTGAAATGAAGCTTAACAAAAATTTCAAAATAAAAGCGGCCAGAAAACATTGGTAAGCACAAACAAACTACATTTAAATAGAATGAATGTAAAACCAAAACTCAGTATACTGGAATATGCATATAGTTTATTGATTTTGCTAACATTAGCGTTTCTGCTGATTTTAGCTGATATACTTACTTTATAATACTGAATGGTGCACGTCCGCCTCGCTTAACGTTCTTGCGGTTCTCCGCGTGCCACTGATTATGTTGCGGCGTTCTTTAGCGTCGACGCCGATTTGTGGCGTGACGACGCCGGGCCCATGCCCGACGGGCGCGCCTTGGCAGGCCCCGGCTAAATTTCTTCCGAAATTTTCTAGTATTCTTTATTTTTCTTCCGTAACCGTTAATGCGGCTCATACCGCTGGGTGCACACCTACAAATGAGGTATCAAAACGTGCAGAAAATTCACGCCATTGGAGCTATTATTTTTGGTGAGATTTGGGCTTAACGTGGCGACATAATTCGCAAAAAACTACGAAAAAAACCCCATTATAAGTCAATGGGAAAAATCCTAGAAATACCCTATTTTTGAGGATTTTCTGTGTCGTCACAAATTCACCTAGAAATGCCATTCAAATTTCATTTTGTAGATACGTCTGTGATCTCTTCGAAAGTGAAGACGGCTCGTCGATACCAGTTACGGTTTGTCCACAATTTGCCTCTAAGCGACCCAAAGTTTCTCATTTTTGCTCAAATTAGAGTGAGAGCCGATCTCGGTTCAGATCTGGGCACAACATTTCTTTCTCTCATCGCTGTAAATGCTCTGAGTGAGGTACAGATATGAATCTCGGGACTATCGCAGAAGACACATTGACCTGTCATACGCTCCAAACGCTTTTCGAATATGTATTACGGTTCCCGAACAGGAAGGATTTGTTTCCAATGCTTTTTGTCAGTAAAACGTGTTTGCTCAAACACACAATTGTGTGTTTGACAGCTCAGAGCTCAGAGCTCACACCCTGCTGAGACCATTATTTGCCATAGCAACGGATCTCAAGAGGCTATTGGCTGCTGGTTTGGACTACAAATACGCATCGCTGTAGTTCTATCTATCCTCAGTTGAAACAGATCAGGACTGAACTGGCCTTTAGAACTAATTGCTGCTATGGGCTGTATATAACTGATTTAACTCAGTAACTGTTACACATGGGATTAGTTTGGAACTTTAAAATTAAGCATATTGAAAATTTCAAAATAAAAGCCCTGAATATTTTTACATGACGTAATTGCTCTTTTTGGCTTTATTTGACTTTTCCATCCAAAGCACTGTTACACATGGGATTAGTTTGGCCCTCTGAAATGAAGCATACTGAAAATTTCAAAATAAAAGCCTTGAATATTTTTACATCATGTAATTGCTTTTTTTGGCCGTATGTGACTTTTTCATCCAAAGCACTGTTACACATGGGATTAGTTTGGAACTTTAAAATGGAGCATAATAATAATTTCAAAATAAAAGCCTTGAATATTTTTTACATCATGTAATTGCTGTTTTTGGCTTTGTATGACTTTTTCATCCAACGCACTGTTACACATGGGATTAGTTCGGAACTTTAAAATGGAGCATAATAATAATTTCAAAATAAAAGCCTTGAATATTTTTACATCATGTAATTGCTCTTTTTGGCTTTATTTGACTTTTTCATCCAAAGCACTGTTACACATGGTATTAGTTTGGCCCTTTGAAATGAAGCATACTGAAAATTTCAAAATAAAAGCCTTGAATATTTTTTACATGAAGTAATTGCTCTTTTTGGCTTTATTTGACTTTTTCATCCAAAGCACTGTTACACGTGGTATTAGTTCGGAACTTTGAAATGAAGCATACTGAAAATTTCAAAATAAAAGCCTTGAATATTTTTACATGACGTAATTGCTCTTTTTGGCTTTATTTGACTTTTTCATCTAAAGCACTGTTACACATGGTATTAGTTTGGCCCTTTGAAATGAAGCATACTGAAAATTTCAAAATAAAAGCCTTGAATATTTTTACATGACGTAATTGCTCTTTTTGGCTTTATATAACTGATTTAACCCAGCAATTGTTACACATGGGATTAGTGTGGCAATTTAAAATTAAGCTTGATGAAAATTTCAAAATAAAAGCCTTGAATATTATTACATCAGGTAATTGCTGTTTTTGGCTTTATTTGACTTTTTCATCCAAAGCACTGTTACACATGGTATTAGTTTGGCCCTTTGAAATGAAGCTTAACAAAAATTTCAAAATAAAAGCGGCCAGAAAACATTGGTAAGCACAAACAAACTACATTTAAATAGAATGAATGTAAAACCAAAACTCAGTATACTGGAATATGCATATAGTTTATTGATTTTGCTAACATTAGCGTTTCTGCTGATTTTAGCTGATATACTTACTTTATAATACTGAATGGTGCACGTCCGCCTCGCTTAACGTTCTTGCGGTTCTCCGCGTGCCACTGATTACGTTGCGGCGTTCTTTAGCGTCGACGCCGATTTGTGGCGTGACGACGCCGGGCCCATGCCCGACGGGCGCGCCTTGGCAGGCCCCGGCTAAATTTCTTCCGAAATTTTCTAGTATTCTTTATTGTTCTTCCGTAACCGTTAATGCGGCTCATACCGCTGGGTGCACACCTACAAATGAGGTATCAAAACGTGCAGAAAATTCACGCCATTGGAGCTATTATTTTTGGTGAGATTTGGGCTTAACGTGGCGACATAATTCGCAAAAAACTACGAAAAAAACCCCATTATAAGTCAATGGGAAAAATCCTAGAAATACCCTATTTTTGAGGATTTTCTGTGTCGTCACAAATTCACCTAGAAATGCCATTCAAATTTCATTTTGTAGATACGTCTGTGATCTCTTCGAAAGTGAAGACGGCTCGTCGATACCAGTTACGGTTTGTCCACAATTTGCCTCTAAGCGACCCAAAGTTTCTCATTTTTGCTCAAATTAGAGTGAGAGCCGATCTCGGTTCAGATCTGGGCACAACATTTCTTTCTCTCATCGCTGTAAATGCTCTGAGTGAGGTACAGATATGAATCTCGGGACTATCGCAGAAGACACATTGACCTGTCATACGCTCCAAACGCTTTTCGAATATGTATTACGGTTCCCGAACAGGAAGGATTTGTTTCCAATGCTTTTTGTCAGTAAAACGTGTTTGCTCAAACACACAATTGTGTGTTTGACAGCTCAGAGCTCAGAGCTCACACCCTGCTGAGACCATTATTTGCCATAGCAACGGATCTCAAGAGGCTATTGGCTGCTGGTTTGGACTACAAATACGCATCGCTGTAGTTCTATCTATCCTCAGTTGAAACAGATCAGGACTGAACTGGCCTTTAGAACTAATTGCTGCTATGGGCTGTATATAACTGATTTAACTCAGTAACTGTTACACATGGGATTAGTTTGGAACTTTAAAATTAAGCATATTGAAAATTTCAAAATAAAAGCCCTGAATATTTTTACATGACGTAATTGCTCTTTTTGGCTTTATTTGACTTTTCCATCCAAAGCACTGTTACACATGGGATTAGTTTGGCCCTCTGAAATGAAGCATACTGAAAATTTCAAAATAAAAGCCTTGAATATTTTTACATCATGTAATTGCTTTTTTTGGCCGTATGTGACTTTTTCATCCAAAGCACTGTTACACATGGGATTAGTTTGGAACTTTAAAATGGAGCATAATAATAATTTCAAAATAAAAGCCTTGAATATTTTTTACATCATGTAATTGCTGTTTTTGGCTTTGTATGACTTTTTCATCCAACGCACTGTTACACATGGGATTAGTTCGGAACTTTAAAATGGAGCATAATAATAATTTCAAAATAAAAGCCTTGAATATTTTTACATCATGTAATTGCTCTTTTTGGCTTTATTTGACTTTTTCATCCAAAGCACTGTTACACATGGTATTAGTTTGGCCCTTTGAAATGAAGCATACTGAAAATTTCAAAATAAAAGCCTTGAATATTTTTTACATGAAGTAATTGCTCTTTTTGGCTTTATTTGACTTTTTCATCCAAAGCACTGTTACACGTGGTATTAGTTCGGAACTTTGAAATGAAGCATACTGAAAATTTCAAAATAAAAGCCTTGAATATTTTTACATGACGTAATTGCTCTTTTTGGCTTTATTTGACTTTTTCATCTAAAGCACTGTTACACATGGTATTAGTTTGGCCCTTTGAAATGAAGCATACTGAAAATTTCAAAATAAAAGCCTTGAATATTTTTACATGACGTAATTGCTCTTTTTGGCTTTATATAACTGATTTAACCCAGCAATTGTTACACATGGGATTAGTGTGGCAATTTAAAATTAAGCTTGATGAAAATTTCAAAATAAAAGCCTTGAATATTATTACATCAGGTAATTGCTGTTTTTGGCTTTATTTGACTTTTTCATCCAAAGCACTGTTACACATGGTATTAGTTTGGCCCTTTGAAATGAAGCTTAACAAAAATTTCAAAATAAAAGCGGCCAGAAAACATTGGTAAGCACAAACAAACTACATTTAAATAGAATGAATGTAAAACCAAAACTCAGTATACTGGAATATGCATATAGTTTATTGATTTTGCTAACATTAGCGTTTCTGCTGATTTTAGCTGATATACTTACTTTATAATACTGAATGGTGCACGTCCGCCTCGCTTAACGTTCTTGCGGTTCTCCGCGTGCCACTGATTACGTTGCGGCGTTCTTTAGCGTCGACGCCGATTTGTGGCGTGACGACGCCGGGCCCATGCCCGACGGGCGCGCCTTGGCAGGCCCCGGCTAAATTTCTTCCGAAATTTTCTAGTATTCTTTATTGTTCTTCCGTAACCGTTAATGCGGCTCATACCGCTGGGTGCACACCTACAAATGAGGTATCAAAACGTGCAGAAAATTCACGCCATTGGAGCTATTATTTTTGGTGAGATTTGGGCTTAACGTGGCGACATAATTCGCAAAAAACTACGAAAAAAACCCCATTATAAGTCAATGGGAAAAATCCTAGAAATACCCTATTTTTGAGGATTTTCTGTGTCGTCACAAATTCACCTAGAAATGCCATTCAAATTTCATTTTGTAGATACGTCTGTGATCTCTTCGAAAGTGAAGACGGCTCGTCGATACCAGTTACGGTTTGTCCACAATTTGCCTCTAAGCGACCCAAAGTTTCTCATTTTTGCTCAAATTAGAGTGAGAGCCGATCTCGGTTCAGATCTGGGCACAACATTTCTTTCTCTCATCGCTGTAAATGCTCTGAGTGAGGTACAGATATGAATCTCGGGACTATCGCAGAAGACACATTGACCTGTCATACGCTCCAAACGCTTTTCGAATATGTATTACGGTTCCCGAACAGGAAGGATTTGTTTCCAATGCTTTTTGTCAGTAAAACGTGTTTGCTCAAACACACAATTGTGTGTTTGACAGCTCAGAGCTCAGAGCTCACACCCTGCTGAGACCATTATTTGCCATAGCAACGGATCTCAAGAGGCTATTGGCTGCTGGTTTGGACTACAAATACGCATCGCTGTAGTTCTATCTATCCTCAGTTGAAACAGATCAGGACTGAACTGGCCTTTAGAACTAATTGCTGCTATGGGCTGTATATAACTGATTTAACTCAGTAACTGTTACACATGGGATTAGTTTGGAACTTTAAAATTAAGCATATTGAAAATTTCAAAATAAAAGCCCTGAATATTTTTACATGACGTAATTGCTCTTTTTGGCTTTATTTGACTTTTCCATCCAAAGCACTGTTACACATGGGATTAGTTTGGCCCTCTGAAATGAAGCATACTGAAAATTTCAAAATAAAAGCCTTGAATATTTTTACATCATGTAATTGCTTTTTTTGGCCGTATGTGACTTTTTCATCCAAAGCACTGTTACACATGGGATTAGTTTGGAACTTTAAAATGGAGCATAATAATAATTTCAAAATAAAAGCCTTGAATATTTTTTACATCATGTAATTGCTGTTTTTGGCTTTGTATGACTTTTTCATCCAACGCACTGTTACACATGGGATTAGTTCGGAACTTTAAAATGGAGCATAATAATAATTTCAAAATAAAAGCCTTGAATATTTTTACATCATGTAATTGCTCTTTTTGGCTTTATTTGACTTTTTCATCCAAAGCACTGTTACACATGGTATTAGTTTGGCCCTTTGAAATGAAGCATACTGAAAATTTCAAAATAAAAGCCTTGAATATTTTTTACATGAAGTAATTGCTCTTTTTGGCTTTATTTGACTTTTTCATCCAAAGCACTGTTACACGTGGTATTAGTTCGGAACTTTGAAATGAAGCATACTGAAAATTTCAAAATAAAAGCCTTGAATATTTTTACATGACGTAATTGCTCTTTTTGGCTTTATTTGACTTTTTCATCTAAAGCACTGTTACACATGGTATTAGTTTGTCCCTTTGAAATGAAGCATACTGAAAATTTCAAAATAAAAGCCTTGAATATTTTTACATCATGTAATGCTCTTTTTGGCTTTATTTGACTTTTTCATCCAAAGCACTGTTACACATGGGATTAGTTTGGCGCTTTGAAATGAAGCTTAACAAACATTTCAAAATAAAAGCCTTGAATATTTTTACATCAGCTACTTGTGTTTTGAGCATTATATAACTATTTTAACCCAATGACTGTTACGCATGGGATTAGTTTGGCCCTTTGAAATGAAGTTTAACAAAACTTCCAAAATAAAAGCCTTGACAACATTTTAAATCATACTGAATGGTGCACGTCCGCCTCGCTTAACGTTCTTGCGGTTCTCCGCGTGCCACTGATTACGTTGCGGCGTTCTTTAGCGTCGACGCCAATTTGTGGCGTGACGACGCCGGGCCCAAGCCCAACGGGCGCGCCTTGGCAGGCCCCGGCTAAATTTCTTCCGAAATTTTCTAGTTATAATTCTTTATTTTTCTTCCGTCACCGTTAATGCGGCTCATACCGCTGGGTGCACACCTACAAATGAGGTATCAAAACGTGCAGAAAATTCACGCCATTGGAGCTATTATTTTTGGTGGGATTTGGGGTTAACGTGGCGACATAATTCGCAAAAAACTACGAAAAAAACCCCATTATAAGTCAATGGGAAAAATCCTGGAAATACCCTATTTTTGAGGATTTTCTGTGTCGTCACAAATTCACCTAGAAATGCCATTCAAATTTCATTTTGTAGATACGTCTGTGATCTCTTCGAAAGTGAAGACGGCTCGTCGATACCAGTTACGGTTTGTCCACAATTTGCCTCTAAGCGACCCAAAGTTTCTCATTTTTCCGAAAATTACAGTGCTTCTCTCGCTGATTAGAGTGAGAGATGAAGACAACTTTTTCAACCCAAATCATTTTTGAAATCGCCATCACGCCCACAAATATCGCACGATTAGTATCAAAATCGGTCCTGACATTGATACGCCTGTCTGCTCCGGTAAAATGTTTTCGAAATTTATCTAGACCGTACGGTTTTCTGTCACGGTGCTTCAGAGCAAAGTCATGCGACAGGATTTTCTGAGGCTGTCTGAGGCTCTCTCCCATGTATTTGAATAGAATTTCAGATCTGGGCACAACATTTCTTTCTCTCATCACTGTAAATGTTCTGAGTGAGGTACAGATATGAATCTCGGGACTATCGCAGAAGACACATAGGCCTGTCATACGCTCCAAACGCTTTTCGAATATGTATTACGGTTCCCGAACAGGAAGGATTTGTTTCCAATGCTTCTTTTCAGTAAAATGTGTTTGCTCAAACACACAATTGTGTGTTTGACAGCTCAGAGCTCAGAGCTCACACCCTGCTGAGACCATTATTTGCCATAGCAACGGATCTCAAGAGGCTATTGGCTGCTGGTTTGGACTACAGATACGCATCATTGTAGTTCTATCTATAGTGGAACCCTCAGTTGAAACAGATCAGGACTGAACTGGCCTTTAGAACTATTTGCTGCTATGGGCTGTATATAACTGATTTAACTCAGGAACTGTTACACATGGTATTAGTTTGGAACTTTAAAATTAAGCATAATAATAATTTCAAAATAAAAGCCTTGAATATTTTTACATCAGGTAATTGCTGTTTTTGGCTTTATTTGACTTTTTCATCCAAAGCACTGTTACACATGGTATTAGTTTGGCCCTTTGAAATGAAGCTTAACAAAAATTTCAAAATAAAAGCTTTGAATATTTTTACATCATGTAATTGCTCTTTTTGGCTTTATATGACTTTTTCATCCAAAGCACTGTTACACATGGGATTAGTTCGGAACTTTAAAATGGAGCATAATAATAATTTCAAAATAAAAGCCTTGAATATTTTTACATCAGGTAATTGCGCTTTTTGGCTTTATGTGACTTTTTTATCCAAAGCACTGTTACACAATGGAATAGTTTGGCCCTCTGAAATGAAGCATACTGAAAATTTCAAAATAAAAGCCTTGAATATTTTTACGTCATGTAATTGCTCTTTTTGGCCGTATATGACTTTTTCATCCAAAGCACTGTTACACATGGGATTTGTTAGGAACTTTAAAATGGAGCATAATAATAATTTCAAAATAAAAGCCTTGAATATTTTTACGTCATGCAATTGCTCTTTTTGGCCGTATATGACTTTTTCATCCAAAGCACTGTTACACATGGGATTAGTTCGGAACTTTAAAATGGAGCATAATAATAATTTCAAAATAAAAGCCTTGCATATTTTTACATCAGGTAATTGCGCTTTTTGGCTTTATGTGACTTTTTTATCCAAAGCACTGTTACACATGGGATTCGTTCAGAACTTTAAAATGGAGCATACTGAAAATTTCAAAATAAAAGCCTTGAGAATTCTTACATGAGATTATTGCTGTTTTGAGCACTATATAACTGATTTTATCCAATGACTGTTATTCATGGGATTAGGTTGGCCCTTTGAAATGAAGTTTAACAAAACTTCCAAAATAAAAGCCTTGACAAAAATTTTAAATCGTACCGAATGGTGCACGTCCGCCTTGCTTAACGTTCTTGCGGTTCTCCGCGTGCCATTGATTACGTTGCGGCGTCCTTTAGCGTCGACGCCGATTTGTGGCGTGACGACGCCGGGCCCGAGCCCGACGGGCGCGCCTTGGCAGGCCCCGGCTAAATTTCTTCCGAAATTTTCTAGTTGGGGCCTGCCATGCAAAGCAATGGCAGGAACCTATTACTCTACACCCAACAAAGTGTCTCTTTAATATTATTATAATTCTTTATTTTTCTTCCGTAACCGTTAATGCGGCTCATACCGCTGGGTGCACACCTACAAATGAGGTATCAAAACGTGCAGAAAATTCACGCCATTGGAGCTATTACTTCTGGTGGGATTTGGGCTTAACGTGGCGACATAATTCGCAAAAAACTACGAAAAAAACCCCATTATAACTCAATGGGAAAAATCCTAGAAATACCCTATTTTTGAGGATTTGCTGTGTCGTCACAAATTCACCTAGAAATGCCATTCAAATTTCATTTTGTAGATACGTCTGTGATCTCTTCGAAAGTGAAGACGGCTCGTCGATACCAGTTACGGTTTGTCCACAATTTGCCTCTAAGCGACCCAAAGTTTCTCATTTTTCCTAAAGTTAGAGGGCTTCTCTCGCTGATTAGAGTGAGAGATCAAGACAACTTTTTCAACCCAAATCATTTTTGAAATCGCCATCACGGCCACAAATATCGCACGATTAGTATCAAAATCGGTCCTGACATTGATACGCCTGTCTGCTCCGGTAAAATGTTTTCGAAATTTATCTAGACCGTACGGTTTTCTGTCACGGTGCTTCAGAGCAAAGTCATGCGACAGGATTTTCTGAGGCTCTCAGGCTGTCTCACTGACACTTCACACCTTGGTGTGAAACTTATTTAACATAGCAACGGATCTCAAGAGGCTATTGGCTGCTGATTTGGACTACAAATACGCATCATTGTAGTTCTATCTATCCTCAGTTGAAACAGATCAGGACTTAACTGGCCTTTATAACTACTTGCTGCTATGGGCTGTATATAACTGATTTAACTCAGTAACTGTTACACATGGGATTAGTTTTGAACTTTAAAATGAAGCTTAACAAAAATTTCACAATAAAAGCCTTGAATATTTTTACATCATGTAATTGCTCTTTTTGGCTTTATTTGACTTTTTCATCCAAAGCACTGTTACACATGGTATTAGTTTGGCCCTTTGAAATGAAGCTTAACAAAAATTTCAAAATAAAAGCCTTGAATATTTTTACATCAGAAAATTGCTCTTTTGAGCTGTATATAACTGATTTAACCCAGCAATTGTTACACATGGGATTAGTGTGGCAATTTAAAATTAAGCTTGATGAAAATTTCAAAATAAAAGCCTTGAATATTTTTACATCAGGTAATTGCTCTTTTTGGCTTTATTTGACTTTTTCATCCAAAGCACTGTTACACATGGTATTAGTTTGGCCCTTTGAAATGAAGCATACTGAAAATTTCAAAATAAAAGCCTTGAATATTTTTACATGACGTAATTGCTCTTTTTGGCTTTATTTGACTTTTTCATCCAAAGCACTGTTACACATGGTATTAGTTCGGCCCTTTGAAATGAAGCATACTGAAAATTTCAAAATAAAAGCCTTGAATATTTTTACATGACGTAATTGCTCTTTTTGGCTTTATTTGACTTTTTCATCCAAAGCACTCTTACACGTGGTATTAGTTCAGAACTTTAAAATGAAGCATACTGAAAATTTCAAAATAAAAGCCTTGAATATTTTTACATCAGCTACTTGCGTTTTGAGCATTATATAACTGATTTAACCCAATGACTATTACACATGGGATTAAAATAGACTGTTTTGCATGAGCAGCAGATAGATCCTCTATTGCACATGTGTCAAACTCAAGGCCCGCGGGCCACATGTGGCCCGCTACGTCATTTTATGTGGCCCTCTCCCCCCTACCACCGTTTTACAGCCCCATTGATTGACTTAAAATAGTTTTTGAGCACGAATTGACTACAAACTACATATCCCATAATGCCTTCCGATTCTTACCAACCAACATTACGGCTTCTCGCCACTAGAGTGCAGCAGAGTCACCTCAAGCTGATTATTAATTTTCCCAGCGAATAAAACTGAAACATCGACAAGCTAAGAAGCTAAAGAGCGAAGTCCCGTGATGTTTCAATCGAGGACTTTTACCGTCTACTGCCCCCTGATTTGATGCCACAGCTTCGACTCCACGCAGCTCGTGTTTTGTCCACGTTTGGAAGCACCTATCTGTGCGAACAGATGTTTTCAATAATGACTTTAAACAAGACCAAGCACAGATCGCGCATTACTGACGAAAACCTACACGCCGTTTTGCGGATTGCCACAGAATAGAACTAAAACCAGACATCGACGAACTGACCAGGGGAAAACGGTGCCTGACATCCGGCCAGAAAACATTGGTAAGCACGAACAAACTACATTTAAATAGAATGAATGTAAAACCAAAACTCAGTATACTGGAATATGCATATAGTTTATTGATTTTGCTTGTGTTTTGTTTATTTACAGAACACAACACAATGAGGATGTGTGTGAGTTGGTGACAGGGTGAAGAGGGATCAGCGTTGTGTTCAAGGACAGGCAACGTCACCTCATTGTTTTGTTCTTATGTGAAATGCATGTTCGTTGTGTAATAAATAACGAAAAAGTTTTGTGAATGAAGTTGAGAGTTAATATCAAAACTTGTTTTTTATTATTTGTCTGCTTATCTTCAAAGCAGACAAAGAATAATTTTCCCAGCGAATAAAACTGAAACATCGACAAGCTAACAAGCTAAAGAGCGTAGTTTAGCTGAGCAGTTTAAAAATACTGAGCATATTTTTAAACTGCTCAGTTTAAAAATACTGTAATTTTTAAACTGAGCAGTAATTTTACATCCATGCAAACTCAAATGTAATATTTAAAACTTGAATACATAAAATCAGTTATTTAACAATATGAGGTGTTGTTTAAAAATAAAAAAGATAGCAATTTCTTTTTATTGCAGAGACATTAGATACTTAAATTTATGGTATTCTTTAAATGTTGTAATTTTGGTTCATTGTAAACTTTACCTGTAAAAAGTTTGTAGAAATCTTTAACATAAGGTCAATATATATTTTTAAACTGTAATATGTTGTGTGTGTGCGTTATTGAAAATTTATATTTGTGACAATCATTAGGTAAATGCTAATGAACTGCCTTCCTGCAGTTTATGAGCATTGAACTGTTACTAAACAGTTCAATGCAAGGTTCATTAGCGTTAGCATTTTAGCTTCAATAAGCTATTAGCTATTTATTTTACTTTTTAGCAATGTAGAGTATACTGAATGGAGTAAATCAATTACAGAAAATATCCTAGTGATTTCCCACATACTGATGAAAGCAATGACGCTAACATTAGCGTTTCTGCTGATTTTAGCTGATATACTTACTTTATAATACTGAATGGTGCACGTCCGCCTCACTTAACGTTCTTGCGGTTCTCCGCGTGCCACTGATTACGTCGCGGCGTTCTTTAGCGTCGATGCCGATTTGCGGCGTGACGAAGCCGGGCCCAGACCCACGGCCGCGCCTTGGCAGGCCCCGGCTAAATTTCTTCCGAAATTTTCTAGTTGGGGCCTGCCATGCAAAGCAATGGCAGGAACCTATTACTATTGTCGGAGAAAGTGTTTCTTTCTTCTTCTTTATTTTTCTTCCGTAACCGTTAATGCGGCTCGTACCGCTGGGTGCACACCTACAAATGAGGTATCAAAACGTGCAGAAAATTCACGCCATTCCAGCTATTACTTTTGGTGGGATTTGGGCTTAACGTGGCGACATAATTCGCAAAAAACTACGAAAAAAACCCCATTATAAGTCAATGGGAAAAATCCTAGAAATACCCTATTTTTGAGGATTTTCTGTGTCGTCACTAATTCACGTAGAAATGCCATTCAAATTTCATTTTGTAGATACGTCTGTGATCTCTTCCAAAGTGAAGACGGCTCGTCGATACCAGTTACGGTTTGTCCACAATTTGCCTCTAAGCGACCCAAAGTTTCTCATTTTTCCTAAAGTTAGAGTGCGTCTCTGGCTGCTTAGAGTGAGAGATGAAGACAACTTTTTCAGCCCAAATCATTTTTGAAATCGCCATCACGCCCACAAATATCGCACGATTAGTATCACAATCGGTCCTGACATTGATACGCCTGTCTGCTCCGGTAAAATGTTTTCGAAATTTATCTAGACCGTACGGTTTTCTGTCACGGTGCTTCAGAGCAAAGTCATGCGACAGGATTTTCTGAGGCTGTCTGAGGCTCTCTCCCATGTATTTGAATAGAATTTCAGATCTGGGCACAACATTTCTTTCTCTCATCGCTGTAAATGCTCTGAGTGAGGTACAGATATGAATCTCGGGACTATAGCAGAAGACACATTGCCCTCTCATACGCTCGAAACGCTTTTCGAATATGTATTACGGTTCCCGAACACGAAGGATTTGTTTCCAATGCTTTTTTTCAGTAAAACGTGTAGGCTCAAACACACAATTGTGTGTTTGAGCATGTATGACTCACAGCTCACACCTGCTGAGACCATTATTTACCATGGCAACGAAACTCAAGAGGCTATTGGCTGGTGGTCAGGACTACAAATACGCATCGCTGTAGTTCTATCTATCCTCAGTTGAAACAGATCAGGACTGAGAACTGGCCTTTAGAACTACTTGCTGCTATGGGCTGTATATAACTGATTTAACTCAGTAACTGTTACACATGGGATTAGTTTGGAACTTTAAAATTAAGCATGCTGAACATTTCAAAATAAAAGCCTTGAATATTTTACATGACGTAATTGCTCTTTTTGGCCGTATATGACTTTTTCATCCAAAGCAATGTTACACATGGGATTAGTTCGGAACGTTAAAATGGAGCATAGTAATAATTTCAAAATAAAAGCCTTGAATATTTTTACATCAGCTAATTGCTGTTTTTGGCTTTATGTGACTTTTTCATCCAAAGCACTGTTACACGTGGTATTAGTTTGGCCCTCTGAAATGAAGCATACTGAAAATTTCAAAATAAAAGCCTTGCATATTTTTACATCATGTAATTGCTTTTTTTGGCCGTATATGACTTTTTCATACAAAGCACTGTTACACATGGGATTAGTTTGGAACTTTAAAATGGAGCATAATAATAATTTCAAAATAAAAGCCTTGAATATTTTTACATCATGCAATTGCTGTTTTTGGCTTTATTTGACTTTTTCATCCAAAGCACTGTTACACATGGGATTAGTTTGGAACTTTAAAATGGAGCATAATAATAATTTCAAAATAAAAGCCTTGCATATTTTTACATCATGTAATTGCTTTTTTTGGCCGTATATGACTTTTTCATACAAAGCACTGTTACACATGGGATTAGTTTGGAACTTTAAAATGGAGCATAATAATAATTTCAAAATAAAAGCCTTGAATATTTTTACATCATGCAATTGCTGTTTTTGGCTTTGTATGACTTTTTCATCCAAAGCACTGTTACACATGGGATTACTTCGGAACTTTAAAATGGAGCATAATAATAATTTCAAAATAAAAGCCTTGAATATTTTTACATCATGTAATTGCTCTTTTTGGCTTTATTTGACTTTTTCATCAATTTCAAAATAAAAGCCTTGAATATTTTTACATGACGTAATGAAGCATACTGAAAATTTCAAAATAAAACCCTTGAATATTTTTACATGACATAATTGCTCTTTTTGGCTTTATTTGACTTTTTCATCCAAAGCACTCTTACACGTGGTATTAGTTCAGAACTTTAAAATAAAGCATACTGCAAATTTCAAAATAAAAGCCTTTAATATTTTTACATCAGCTACTTGTGTTTTGAGCATTATATAACTATTTTAACCCAAGGACTATTACACATGGGATTAGTTTGGCCCTTTGAAATGAAGTTTAACAAAACTTCCAAAAATAAAAGCCTTGAATATTTTTACATCATGTAATTGCTCTTTTTGGCTTTATTTGACTTTTTCATCAATTTCAAAATAAAAGCCTTGAATATTTTTACATCATGTAATTGCTCTTTTTGGCTTTATTTGACTTTTTCATCCAAAGCACTCTTACACGTGGTATTAGTTCGGAACTTTAAAATGAAGCATACTGAAAATTTCAAAATAAAAGCCTTGAATATTTTTACATCAGCTACTTGTGTTTTGAGCATTATATAACTATTTTAACCCAAGGACTATTACGCATGGGATTAGTTTGTCCCTTTGAAATGAAGTTTAACAAAACTTCCAAAATAAAAGCCTTGACAACATTTTAAATCGTACCGAATGGTGCACGTCCACCTCGCTTAACGTTCTTGCGGTTCTCCGCGTGCCACTGATTACGTCGCGGCGTTCTTTAGCGTCGATGCCGATTTGTAGCGACGACGCCGTGCCCAAACCCCACGGGCGCGCCTCGGCAGGCCCCGGCTAAATTTCTTCCGAAATTTTCTAGTTATAGTAGTTCTTTATTTTTCTTCCGTAACCGTTAATGCGGCTCGTACCGCTGGGTGCACACCTACAAATGAGGTATCAAAACGTGCAGAAAATTCACGCCATTGTTGCTATTACTTTTGGTGGGATTTGGGCTTAACGTGGCGACATAATTCGCAAAAAACTACGAAAAAAACCCCATTATAAGTCAATGGGAAAAATCCTGGAAATACCCTATTTTTGAGGATTTTCTGTGTCGTCACTAATTCACGTAGAAATGCAATTCAAATTTCATTTTGTAGATACGTCTGTGATCTCTTCGAAAGTGAAGACGGCTCGTCGATAACAGTTACGGTTTGTCCACAATTTGCCTCTAAGCGACCCAAAGTTTCTCATTTTTTCTAAAGTTAGAGTGCTTTTCTCGCTGATTAGAGTGAGAGATCAAGACAACTTTTTCAACCCAAATCATTTTTGAAATCGCCATCACGCCCACAAATATCGCACGATTAGTATCAAAATCGGTCCTGACATTGATACGCCTGTCTGCTCCGGTAAAATCTTTTCGAAATTTATCTAGATCGTACGGTTTTCTGTCACGGTGCTTCAGAGCAAAGTCATGCGACAGGATTTTCTGAGGCTGTCTGAGGCTCTCTCCCATGTATTTGAATAGAATTTCAGATCTGGGCACAACATTTCTTTCTCTCATCGCTGTAAATGCTCTGAGTGAGGTACAGATATGAATCTCGGGACTATCGCAGAAGACACATTGAACTGTCATACGCTTAAAACGCTTTTCGAATATGTATTACGGTTCCCGACCAGGAAGGATTTGTTTCCAATGCTTTTTGTCAGTAAAACGTGTTTGCTCAAACACACAATTGTGTGTTTGACAGCTCAGAGCTCAGAGCTCACACCCTGCTGAGACCATTATTTGCCATAGCAACGGATCTCAAGAGGCTATTGGCTGCTGGTTTGGACTACAGATACGCATCATTGTAGTTCTATCTATAGTGGAACCCTCAGTTGAAACAGATCAGGACTGAACTGGCCTTTAGAACTATTTGCTGCTATGGGCTGTATATAACTGATTTAACTCAGGAACTGTTACACATGGTATTAGTTTGGAACTTTAAAATGGAGCATAATAATAATTTCAAAATAAAAGCCTTGAATATTTTTACATCATGTAATTGCTGTTTTTGGCTTTGTATGACTTTTTCATCCAAAGCACTGTTACACATGGGATTAGTTCGGAACTTTAAAATGGAGCATAATAATAATTTCAAAATAAAAGCCTTGAAAATTTTTACATGACGTAATTGCTCTTTTTGGCTTTATTTGACTTTTTCATCCAAAGCACTCTTACACATGGTATTAGTTCAGAACTTTAAAATGAAGCATACTGAAAATTTCAAAATAAAAGCCTTGAATATTTTTACATCATGTAATTGCTCTTTTTGGCTTTATTTGACTTTTTCATCCAAAGCACTGTTACACATGGTATTAGTTTGGCCCTTTGAAATGAAGCATACTGAAAATTTCAAAATAAAAGCCTTGAATATTTTTACATCAACTACTTGCGTTTTCAGCATTATATAACTGATTTAACCCAATGACTATTACACATGGGATTAAAATAGACTGTTTTGCATGAGCAGCAGATAGATCCTCTATTGCACATGTGTCAAACTCAAGGCCCGCGGGCCACATGTGGCCCGCTACGTCATTTTATGTGGCCCTCTCCCCCCTACCACCGTTTTACAGCCCCATTGATTGACTTAAAATAGGTTTTGAGCACGAATTGACTACAAACTACATATCCCATAATGCCTTCCGATTCTTACCAACCAACATTACGGCTTCTCGCCACTAGAGTGCAGCAGAGTCACCTCAAGCTGATTATTAATTTTCCCAGCGAATAAAACTGAAACATCGACAAGCTAAGAAGCTAAAGAGCGAAGTCCCGTGATGTTTCAATCGAGGACTTTTACCGTCTACTGCCCCTGATTTGATGCCACAGCTTCGACTCCACGCAGCTCGTGTTTTGTCCACGTTTGGAAGCACCTATCTGTGCGAACAGATGTTTTCAATAATGACTTTAAACAAGACCAAGCACAGATCGCGCATTACTGACGAAAACCTACACGCCGTTTTGCGGATTGCCACAGAATAGAACTAAAACCAGACATCGACGAACTGACCAGGGGAAAACGGTGCCTGACATCCGGCCAGAAAACATTGGTAAGCACGAACAAACTACATTTAAATAGAATGAATGTAAAACCAAAACTCAGTATACTGGAATATGCATATAGTTTATTGATTTTGCTTGTGTTTTGTTTATTTACAGAACACAACACAATGAGGATGTGTGTGAGTTGGTGACAGGGTGAAGAGGGATCAGCGTTGTGTTCAAGGACAGGCAACGTCACCTCATTGTTTTGTTCTTATGTGAAATGCATGTTCGTTGAGTAATAAATAACGAAAAAGTTTTGTGAATGAAGTTGAGAGTTAATATCAAAACTTGTTTTTTATTATTTGTCTGCTTATCTTCAAAGCAGACAAAGAATAATTTTCCCAGCGAATAAAACTGAAACATCGACAAGCTAACGAGCTAAAGAGCGAAGTTTAGCTGAGCAGTTTAAAAATACTGAGCATATTTTTAAACTGCTCAGTTTAAAGATACTGTAATTTTTAAACTGAGCAGTAATTTTACATCCATGCAAACTCAAATGTAATATTTAAAACTTGAATACATAAAATCAGTTATTTAACAATATGAGGTGTTGTTTAAAAATAAAAAGATAGCAATTTCTTTTTATTGCAGAGACATTAGATTCTTAAATTTATGGTATTCTTTAAATGTTGTAATTTTGGTTCATTGTAAACTTTACCTGTAAAACGTTTGTAGAAATCTTTAACATAAGGTCAATATATATTTTTAAACTGTAATATGTTGTGTGTGTGTGCGTTATTGAAAATTTATATTTGTGACAATCATTAGGTAAATGCTAATGAACTGCCTTCCTGCAGTTTATGAGCATTGAACTGTTACTAAACAGTTCAATGCAAGGTTCATTAGCGTTAGCATTTTAGCTTCAATAAGCTATTAGCTATTTATTTTACTTTTTAGCAATGTTTAGTATACTGAATGGAGTAAATCAATTATAGAAAATATCCTAGTGATTTCCCACATACTGATGAAAGCAATGACGCTAACATTAGCGTTTCTGCTGATTTTAGCTGATATACTTACTTTATAATACTGAATGGTGCACGTCCGCCTTACTTAACGTTCTTGCGATTCTCCGCGTGCCACTGATTACGTTGCGGCGTTCTTTAGCATCGATGCCGATTTGTAGCGTGACGACGCCGGGCCCAGAGCCACGGGCGCGCCTTGGCAGGCCCCGGCTAAATTTCTTCCGAAATTTTCTAGTTTTTCTTCCGTAACCGTTAATGCGGCTCGTACCGCTGGGTGCACACCTACAAATGAGGTATCAAAACGTGCAGAAAATTCACGCCATTCCAGCTATTACTTTTGGTGGGATTTGGGCTTAACGTGGCGACATAATTCGCAAAAAACTACGAAAAAAACCCCATTATAAGTCAATGGGAAAAATCCTAGAAATACCCTATTTTTGAGGATTTTCTGTGTCGTCACAATTTCACCTAGAAATGCCATTCAAATTTCATTTTGTAGATACGTCTGTGATCTCTTCGAAAGTGAAGACGGCTCGTCGATACCAGTTACGGTTTGTCCACAATTTGCCTCAAAGCGACCCAAAGTTTCTCATTTTTCCTAAAGTTAGAGTGCGTCTCTGGCTGCTTAGAGTGAGAGATGAAGACAACTTTTTCAGCCCAAATCATTTTTGAAATCGCCATCACGCCCACAAATATCGCACGATTAGTATCAAAATCGGTCCTGACATTGATACGCCTGTCTGCTCCGGTAAAATGTTTTCGAAATTTATCTAGACCGTACGGTTTTCTGTCACGGTGCTTCAGAGCAAAGTCATGCGACAGGATTTTCTGAGGCTGTCTGAGGCTCTCTCCCATGTATTTGAATAGAATTTCAGATCTGGGCACAACATTTCTTTCTCTCATCGCTGTAAATGCTCTGACTGAGGTACAGATATGAATCTCGGGACTATCGCAGAAGACACATTGCCCTCTTATACGCTCGAAACGCTTTTCGAATATGTATTACGGTTCCCGAACACGAAGGATTTGTTTCCAATGCTTTTTTTCAGTAAAACGTGTAGGCTCAAACACACAATTGTGTGTTTGAGCATGTATGACTCACAGCTCACACCTGCTGAGACCATTATTTACCATGGCAACGGAACTCAAGAGGCTATTGGCTGGTGGTCAGGACTACAAATACGCATCGCTGTAGTTCTATCTATCCTCAGTTGAAACAGATCAGGACTGAGAACTGGCCTTTAGAACTACCTGCTGCTATGGGCTGTATATAACTGATTTCACTCAGTAACTGTTACACATGGGATTAGTTTGGAACTTTAAAATTAAGCATATTGAAAATTTCAAAATAAAAGCCCTGAATATTTTTACATGACGTAATTGCTCTTTTTGGCTTTATTTTACTTTTCCATCCAAAGCACTGTTACACATGGGATTAGTTTGGAACTTTAAAATTAAGCATGCTGAAAATTTCAAAATAAAAGCCTTGAATATTTTACATGACGTAATTGCTCTTTTTGGCCGTATATGACTTTTTCATCCAAAGCAATGTTACACATGGGATTAGTTCGGAACTTTAAAATGGAGCATAATAATAATTTCAAAATAAAAGCCTTGAATATTTTTACATCAGCTAATTGCTGTTTTTGGCTTTATGTGACTTTTTCATCCAAAGCACTGTTACACGTGGTATTAGTTTGGCCCTCTGAAATGAAGCATACTGAAAATTTCAAAATAAAAGCCTTGCATATTTTTACATCATGTAATTGCTTTTTTTGGCCGTATATGACTTTTTCATACAAAGCACTGTTACACATGGGATTAGTTTGGAACTTTAAAATGGAGCATAATAATAATTTCAAAATAAAAGCCTTGAATATTTTTACATCATGCAATTGCTGTTTTTGGCTTTGTATGACTTTTTCATCCAAAGCACTGTTACACATGGGATTACTTCGGAACTTTAAAATGGAGCATAATAATAATTTCAAAATAAAAGCCTTGAATATTTTTACATCATGTAATTGCTCTTTTTGGCTTTATTTGACTTTTTCATCAATTTCAAAATAAAAGCCTTGAATATTTTTACATGACGTAATGAAGCATACTGAAAATTTCAAAATAAAAGCCTTGCATATTTTTACATGACGTAATTGCTCTTTTTGGCTTTATTTGACTTTTTCATCCAAAGCACTCTTACACGTGGTATTAGTTCAGAACTTTAAAATAAAGCATACTGCAAATTTCAAAATAAAAGCCTTTAATATTTTTACATCAGCTACTTGTGTTTTGAGCATTATATAACTATTTTAACCCAAGGACTATTACGCATGGGATTAGTTTGGCCCTTTGAAATGAAGTTTAACAAAACTTCCAAAAATAAAAGCCTTGAATATTTTTACATCATGTAATTGCTCTTTTTGGCTTTATTTGACTTTTTCATCAATTTCAAAATAAAAGCCTTGAATATTTTTACATCATGTAATTGCTCTTTTTGGCTTTATTTGACTTTTTCATCCAAAGCACTCTTACACGTGGTATTAGTTCGGAACTTTAAAATGAAGGATACTGAAAATTTCAAAATAAAAGCCTTGAATATTTTTACATCAGCTACTTGTGTTTTGAGCATTATATAACTATTTTAACCCAAGGACTATTACGCATGGGATTAGTTTGTCCCTTTGAAATGAAGTTTAACAAAACTTCCAAAATAAAAGCCTTGACAACATTTTAAATCGTACCGAATGGTGCACGTCCACCTCGCTTAACGTTCTTGCGGTTCTCCGCGTGCCACTGATTACGTCGCGGCGTTCTTTAGCGTCGATGCCGATTTGTAGCGACGACGCCGTGCCCAAACCCCACGGGCGCGCCTCGGCAGGCCCCGGCTAAATTTCTTCCGAAATTTTCTAGTTTCCACTACGATTGCACCAATCGATAAGCCCCCGATTTTCTTAACTTTGGCCGATTGGCAGATTCTTCCCCATAAAACCAATCTTAGCCACTGATCGTACCTACATCCACAAAGGTCCAAAAATCAGCCACTTCCCCCTTTTGCTATGCGGCAAGAGAGAGCGCCCGTCAGACTGACCAGGGCACTGGGTAACGTCTACAGTTAACAACAGTCACCCCAACAGCTGCGTTTACATTAACCGTAAAATTGTGCAAATTGGAATTACAAAAATAAACCTGCTTAATGGAATCACTGCAATTTTCAGAAAAAAAAATATATACATATATATATACACACACACACACACACAATTGTCACACTGGGATGAGGTGGCTTTTTTGGCCCATGTATTTAACAAGACTGAAATTGAAATACTTTTTTTGCATCACACAAGTCACATGATCAGCCGGCCATTACTACTGATGGAAAAGACAAAAACAATGACGACAGGAAGTGGTAGGAAGATGATTGCGCAGCAGGTTTTTTAATGATTTATCGTGGTAAGCTTATTCACCTGAGATTTTAATTGTGTTTCTTATTTAGTGGAAACAGTGCGACATTAGCGTAATATCAACAAGGTTTGGCAAACATTTGTAGTGGAAATGCAGCTATTGTTTCAAATTTAGTAAATTTGTCATTATATTTAGCAACAAAAACCATGGGTATCAGCCAAAATCAGAATCGGCAGGTCAGGCTTTTAACACTAGAATGATCAGCCAGAAAACTGCAATCAGTGCACCGCTAATTATCGCAGAACAGCTGAAGAAGTCAACCGCTACAGTCAGCCATGTTGTCTGAGAAGTTGCGCTAAAATAAATGAAGTTGCCACAGAGATGCAATAACAGCAAATGACTTCAACCCATTGCAGAGCCAGGCCCTGCATTAATCACAGCAGACAGCAAGTAAACATCTCAGGACCGTCTGCACAGGGACCAAAACTTATACAGCAGCTAAAGCCACTATGTATGCATATATGGCAGAGCAAGCTGATAAAAAATAAATCTGTTTCATTTTCAACTTTGAGCATCGACTCCAAATATCAGCGTGGGAAAAGCTTAAGACTGAACAAACTTAAGAAAATATTAAACTGTGTTGAATATGTTGATAACAAAAATGACAGCAATTAACCCAAATTTCCATCACTCTTCTCACGATGCGATGATGACTGTAATTAAATATGACGCAGTTTTTATGTGGGTTTTTTTTTTTTTTACTTTATGCAGTTCCTCAGCATATGCTTCAACTGGACAAGAATATTTTTCTGGGCGTGCCGTGGTGGCGTAGGGGTTAGCGCGACCCATGTTTGGAGGCCTTGAGTCCTCGACGCGGCCGTCGAGGGTTCGACTCCCAGACCCGACGATATTTGCCTCATGTCTTCCCAACTTTTCTGTCAGCCTACTTTCATATAAGGGACACTAGAGCCCACAAAAGACCCCCTGGAGGGGTAAAAAAATGCATATATATATGCATTTTTTATATATGCATGTATATATATATATTTTTCCTATAGTAATGACCCAATCTCAATAATTTGACCACAGTCCAAAACAAGCCATTTTTAAATAATCAGCACAATATTATACAGTTTATTATTATAAAAAAACGAATTATTAAAAGGTGTTAGTCTTTCTGCTTTGATTTCATATTTCAAACATAAACAGTACAGATATGGTACTGGAAAAAATATTTCTTCAACGAGTTTTAATAACTAAAAAAAGTTGCTGGTGCCTGGCATCAAAACCAGTTCATTGTAACTTCTTAATTACTTCACCACCTAACCAACCACCTCTTTTACTTAAAACATTTTATAGTATAATAAACAACAATTGCACAATCAGATTTTAAATATCGTGATTTGTTATGTTGAAATTATATATTATATGACATGTGTCGCATTATTACATACCAATTCAAAAAAGTTACATTTACTGCTGTAAACATAAGCTAGATCCACTGGTGTTCATACATGGCAACAAAAGGACATCAAACAGAATTAACCCCCCAAGCCCCCAGGGAGTTTAATTACCAAGTGGACCTGTGAGTCCAGCAGGTCCACAATGATGGCCGCCCCCTCAGCCCGCTTGACCCCATGCCATGCCACCGGGTTTGTCAGGAAACAAGAGGGGAAAGGAAAAAAAAAGAAAAAGCTTTCTTCTCAATTACTCCCGCAGCCCCTGGCCGGCAAGCAAACACAAAAGAATCTGGCTTCATTAAAACCATCTCAGCCAGGAAAAAACCAAACAAGCCAATTTATCTGAAAAGTAGCTGGAGATGAGAGGGACTGTGGAAGTTCCCACTTAGTATAAATGTGTGTTAGAGTTAAAAAAAAAAAAAAAGAGAGTGGGAATGACAGGATATGAGGAACCCTGACAGCAACTCCTCTTTAGACCTGAAGGCAAAACTGAAGATTGACAGCTGGGTTTTGGGGGGTTTATGTGCATCGCTGTCATGAGGAGGAAAAAGAAAGAAAAATGTCGGCTCCATTTTCTAATAGGAAGGAATTTGGGGAAAAAGGAAGACAGACACTCATGGGAGAGTAAAAGGAAGGTAGAGATTCTGCCTGAGGGTCCCACCCACAGCAGAGGATGCATACAGGAGGAGGAGGTGAGACTGAATAAATTAACTGGAGGAAAGAACTTTTGAGTTTGTTTCAAAGTAGTGCAAACACACTATATAAATTTAAAGGAGACAGCCGTGCTTAACTTGGAAGAACGAGGCCCTGAGCAGAATGACATTTTGGGGCCAAATTGCTGTTAAGCTCAGCACCTAACAGCACCACCTCTTTCCCTTTTATATTGTCCATGGTTCACACTTTTTACCATTTTGCATTTAACAAATTGTTCATTTTTTCCCCAGTATTTGTTTTCTGTAGCAATTCTAAAAAGCTTGAATATTGGTTTAAAAATATAATCAAAATATGTTTCACATAAGTCGATACATAATTATCGATTAGTTTTTGTTTTAAATATCTGGCATGACCTTTCCTGTTTTAACCAGTTTTCACTCCCAGCCACCGAGTCACATTTTTTACAAAGGCTTACATGGCCCAGATGTTTTGGGGACCCCAAAAACATGCAAATATGTACACATTTTTGTTTTGCTTGCAAACGCAGTATTTTATTAAAGTTTCTATAGGAAAGTACTACACCCAGGGATTGGCAGGGTTTGCATGTTTCCAGCAGCATGCCTGGGATACCCTGCTCAGAGTACGTCACTTCAACCATGTGACTGACATTAACATAACACACTTGTTTCAATCTCGGGATAAAATGATATCTGAAATAATCAGCAGTCAATGAATCAACAGATATGGCTAACTTTAGAGAGTGTGATTAGTTATATTTATTGTGGCCTCAGCAAGCACAAACATAAAATCTGATCTCTTTAACAAGTCGTGTCTGATATACACCTGAGAAAAACTTTTCCCATTGCTCCTTATCATGATTTATTCTTGGATGTTATAAACCTGGCATTGTGACTTTAAGATTTTTTTATTTATAGAAAAGGTGTCAGGTTTATGTGGACATTTTAAGACTAAACTATTCCCATGTAAACTAAATATATTGACTATCAAGCCATTTTATTTCGAAAAAGATAAATAAAAAAAAAAGAGAAAAACTTACGTGGGTAAGGCACCAAGCGTGGCCTTAGCCCAGGGGCCCACATCTTGCTAAATCCGGCCCTGCCGCCAGTGCCGTTCAAAGAAAGGAAGGCAGCAGTCGTAGCATGCAGCAAACACTTTGATAGGCAGCAGTGATTTTAGCTTAAGGTTCTCTCCGCCAGCGCTGTTAGCTACAAGTTAGAGCAGGTCGGCTATTATTTCTGTGAAAAGCTTTTTTTAGACCGATAAAAGTTAAGTGCAACGTCAACAAACTATTTTAAACTCCGCGTTTTTTCCCCCGTTTCTGCCGTATGCTTTTAAACAGTCGCGCGGACATATAGGCGAGCATTAGCTAAGCAGCAGATAAAGTGGGATAAAGGAGGAAAACTTACCAATTAACCCGCCGACCATGAAGGCGAGCGCCTGAAACAAAAGCAGAGTAACTCCCAGTATCACCAACTTTTTGGTGCTCATGTTCTCGATGATAGCTCCCGCCATTGTGAAAGAAATGTTTCGTTGAATTAAAAAAAAAAAAAAACGAGCGAAAAGCAAATATTACTGTGGTGGAAGAAGGAGGAGAAAAGGCTGCATCCACGACAAGCAGGAAAGACGAGCTGAGCTGAGCTGAGCTGGGCCCCCTCCTCTGCTCTGCTCCTGCCTTTCAACTTCGAAGGAGGGGGAAAAAAGGCAGGAATCACATGACCGAATAGCGCCGTGCTTTATCCCCAAACAGCCAACACACACTAGACCGGGGAAGATCTGCGGAGCGCCACCGCATTGCAATAGAGGCTGGTAATGCAGGTTACGGTGCTGCCAGATGCCTGGAATTGCGCCCCCGCCTGCGGGCTATTTAAAGGAAGCTTTCAGGGGTCCCATCCCACCTAGTGTTCAATAGTCGGCAATAGACTTTTTCCACTGACATCTATCTTAACATAATTTAACAATAAGAATGGAATTTTAACACATTTGCTTTCAATATTATGAGTTCATTGATAGTAGTTTGCTAAAACCCCCAGCTTTCATATTTATGTATATACATCAAAATTAGCATGTTTTATAATTTCATGTTCTTCTCTGTTCTAAGGCTAAAATGTGGACTCTTGAAGCACTGACTCCAGTCCATGCCTTGTGAATCTGCACCAAATGCCTGAATTGTCTTTACTGCACAGTCAAATCAACACTGAAGTTAGTTCTGCTTTGTGTACACCTTTGTCTGCCACACTTTTACCTTCCACTCAGTTTTCTACTCATTTATACACTTGGATTCAGCCCACTGTGAGCTGCCAGTTTTTTTTTAGGATAAACATTTTTTTTCTGTAGATTATACGCGTTGAGATGCTGTAAGTGAGGTATAAGTATCAAGGCGAGGCAAATTGTTTGTATAATACATTTCATTTCAGCAACTAGACTATTCAAATTGCTTTACATGATGAAAATATGAAACAACAAACAAAAAAACATTGCATTGGAGTGGGGCAATAAAGATGCTGTAAAGATGGAACATAAGATTGAAATTCATGTTTCAGTTAATATTAATTGAGTGCAAGTGTAAACAAATAGCTTTTTCCCATGGTTTAAAGAAACTCAGGGTTTCAGCATCTTTAAAGGTTTCTGGAAGTTTGTTCCAGATTACAGGAGGAGTCTGGTTGCCTTCAAAAGGACAGTGCGGATATAGATTAAGGTGTTGTCTTCCTTTTTTATGTATTTACTTATTTGGCAGATGTTGCAGGATCCGATTTTTTGGTGACATTTGAATTTCCCGTCTTTTAAAATGTTCACATACCCAAAGGTTTCAACGACAAAGTTTTATTTAAAAGCCATTCGCAAGAACATTTCAGGATCGTTTAAAATGGGATCGAACACACTTTGCGTTTACAAATGTCACACAGTGGGTCCTAAAATTCACAAGCAGGAAATTCAACAAAGAAATGCAGGATGTAACTGGAGTGTGTTCTGCACAACCTTTTCATACTAAACAAGACACAAACAGATGTGGCGGGTTTGTCGACTGACGCCGGCAGGACACAGAAACAGAGGAGATGTGCTATTTTAGTTTTTTTTTCATTTTGTTTTACGTTTTACCTGAGGTTCTTGGTAGGTATTATAATCCCTTGTTATACAAAGGCAACAAACTCTGACTGTAAGCTGAGCGAACCTGATAAATGTGGTCACATTATTATTGGCACTTAGGTATTTGAATAAAGCAGGACTTAATCTGCAACATGGAGAGCTGAAAGATAAGGAGCCGGAGTGCAAAGGACAAGGCTGGAGTTCTGTGTTCAGAAATGGGCCCGGATGCTCTCCAGTGGATCCTTGTCCCACATCTTGGGATCCCAAGCCTGGAACCAGCCAGTGAACGTGGGAGGCTCCGCCCCCTGCTTGATGGTGGTGATGGGCAGTCCTTTTCGACCAGACGGATCCGAGTCCACGTAATCCTTGGCTGCGATACGAGAGGTGAAAAGAGAAAAGAAACAGAATTTTATAGCTTCTACTCTGCAGACAGTAGACATTTAAAATTAAGTTTTAACATCTAGTTAATTCAGTCTTAATCAAGTCAATTCAGTTTATTTACACAGCACGCATGTCATCTCAAGGCTCAGCTCTGAACTTCGACTTCCAAGACAAATCAAACCCAGCATGAATATCTATTCTGTCCACGAAGTTAGGAGCTACAATGTGACGCTAGGGAGAATCTGGGTTTCCCTCCTGGATCTGGATCTAACATAAGACGGATGTAAAATAAGTGGAATCAGCACATCTTACAGCAACCTTTTGTCAAACAAAAACCTGAAAACCACACTACTTACGTTTCCAGCAATTTTAAAAGAATCGTCTATTTTTGTCACACATCTTACACGTGAAATTTAGCTTTGTGATAATTCTTTAGGGAGCCTGAATGACCAAAACATGATACATTTATCATCTTTCATTTAAGAGCCACCCCAGCTGTTCATTCAGAGCACCTAACAGAAGAGAATCCCCTCTGTGTTTGTTTACAGCTCTAATGTAACCAACCTATTTTGGGAGCCCCGCTTCTTTCCTCTGCATTCGCCTCGTTGCCAACCCAAAGGAAGAGCTGCGGGGAGCAAAGAGACACAATAAGTAAAAAGTTCAATCAGGCAGCCTACGGCCAACTGCGATGCTCAAATCAAAACCATGACTCTGCACAGTCTGTGAAGCTTTACGTGCTAAAATTACATTTCAGGAGTGAAAAAACTCTGATCTTACCTGATCCCAGGCATCCAGGATCATGACATCATCAGTGGCCAGGTCTGACTGTGTGAAGTCTCCTGGCACTTCTTCCACCTGAGCACCAGTGCAAATGGAAACTCAGATTGACAGCGTGCAGATTTTACTAATGCATTACAGCTCAATAATAAAATGTCTTTAACTAATATATATTTAGCATCTCCGGATAAAAATGAAGGAAGTTGTTTCCCACTTACAATAAGTCTTCCGGTCTTGTTGGAGCAGCCGAACAGACGAGGAGGTCTGTCTGTGCTCTGCAGGCTCTTTGACGTCTGGTACTCCTTTTTGCCACCCAGAGTAGACCAAAAATCAGCTGGAAAGGAAGAGAAAACAACAGCTGTCAACTGAAAGTAGGTTGCTCCTTCTGGGCAGCCGACTATCTGCTTGCTTGAAGGTATGTAATATTTCTTTATGCTAGTCCAATGAGTTCAAGTCCTCAGGTAGTGAGACGCTTAAAAAAGGACTGGATTGACCAGAACTTTCTCATATGGAGCATTGACTAACACAGCACTGCCCCACCCTCACCTGTTGCTGCACTGCTGGTCAGATGTCTAGCACAAGACAAATGGGACTGCACTTGCCAAATGCAAAGATAGTCATGTCAGCATATTTGTTAAAGGGGCAGTAATGTGTTTTCCAGGTATATGGTGCTATTTTAAAGCACAATTAAATAACGATGTTACCTTTTACTGCTGTAAAAATGTCATATATATAATTATGACTTAAAAGAAATTTTACTTCCTAATTACCACTTTGAAATTGGGTCTCTTTAAAAACTCCTACTCTTTCTGAAACTCCGCCTTCAGGAAGTCATCAAAACGTCGCTCCTCTATTAACCCTTTAGCAAGTTACTTACTGAGAAGTAGATCATATAATGAGCTCAGCAGATGTGGAGTTCCACCAGGTGTTTGCTAATTGCTACTTGCTAGTCTAAAGGAGCTGAGCTGGAGAAGGCTGCTCTGAGGCGGAAGCTTGGAAACTGCACCTCTGAGGAGGAGCTGCGCCTCAAACGCGGGGCTAGGTCCAACCAAGTGTTTTGTACAGCTGAATGGCTGCCATGGAGATTAAGGGATTTCTCAAACATGCATGACAGAATCAAAGCCACACTCCAGGTATGTCTGTGATTGGGGAATAACATTATAACATGACGTAAAGCTCAAAAAAGTTGATTTTACATGATACTGCCCCTTTTAAGTCCTTCTTTCACTCCTGGCCCCATGCCTCAATTCCCAACATAATAAAACTCAAAATAAAATCATGTTGTCTTTTGGTTTTGTTGTTCCACACCAAGACTGTCCTTGGCTCCCATCTCGGTACCCATTAAAAAACGGGTTAGGTTTAGGAGTTCATGACCTGGTGGTATTCATGACAGGAAATGAATCACAGCCTTCTTGCTCTGGAGACTAGATGAATCATCTGCATCTAGTCAAATTAAAACCAGACCTGAAGCATATGTGTAATAAAATTATTCTTGTTATTTCTTTGTTTTTCTGTCTTTTATTATTTTATACAATGTATTGTATTGTGTATTGTGATTATGTTTACATCGATTGGGTAGTAAATACTGAACAGAAGACTCTATTTTCAAAAAATGTATTAAATTATTGTTGAACAACCAACTGACTAGTGTTTTCTCCCAAATTTTGCTGTCAAAATTTTGTGTGTAGCATGGCCACCAGGAGGAGTATGGAGTAAAGTAATTAGCCAAGTCAGTTGAGGTAAACTGCTTGTGTGAGCAAAAAAAATATCAGTCATTTCAGTTCGAAAGACTGGTAAAAAATATATATATATTTAGTTTTATAAACGCATAATATAATTCCACTTAGTTATTTTTCCCCAGTAATCGCCGTGTTTTTTTTTTCAGTTAATGAAAATATTCTCTCAATTTCAGTTTTTTGTTATTTCATTGGTTTTAGTTAACTATAATAACTTTGATAGCCAGTTGTCCATCGAAGGAACCAGAGCTGGTCGGCTGGTAAGAATCTCATTAAATCGTCCACATCTTTATCTGCCTACGTTGACTTTGATACCCACCTGGCTCCTTGCCCTCTGACACATTGCTGGGACTGCCACCCAAAAAGCCCACAACATGCTTGGCTGCGTTCATTTCCTTGGAGTTTTGATTTCCCCCATGAGGTGATGAATGTCGAAGAAAACTTGGATCGCTCTGATTCTTCTACAGGAACCTTCGCTGGATGAACTGTCGGTTCTTCAGGATGTGGAATGGTTCTTTAGGGAAGATGGGCTGAGACAGAAGGCCTCAAAAAAAAAAAAAAAATTCTGGCTGTTCAGCAGAGCAAAGCAAAAAGCATAAGCATCATGACGCTTTATCCGTAATCATGATCCTTTTCCATTTTAATCCATCAGGATGTGACAGGAGTTCTTCTTTAGCATAGTCCAATTTCTTCACGTCCCTCCCAGTCCATAGCCTTGAAGTTGTTCTTTGAACGGCAACCTTCCTGTAATAGTGGCCAGTCTAATGTAGGATGGCATGGTGCTTGATTCTCTGGCCATCTTCTCGTAATATTCTGGTTCGCTGTAGCTAAGAACTGGCTTGAGCACTGCTTCCTCATGGACCCCTTTCTTCATCAGTAGTACTGTGTTGAAGTTCAGTACTTGCTTTACAAAATCTCGGGCGTTGAATCTCAGCTTGATCCCCGTAGCTGCAGGCCGATCTTGAGCTTTAATCCAAACTCTCTGCCCTGTTTTCAGTGACACTTTGAGCTGCAACTTCCCCTTTCCTTCTCTAAGCAAAAAGGAGAAGTGTCTTTGCCTCCCTGTTTTCTGTGACGTGAACGGAGTTCCTCTGCAGGGGAAGACCTGCTCTTCTAGCAGTTGTCACTGTGTCCATCAGCACCAAGAGGTACTTCTCACCTCTCTTTCCTGTTGTCCCCATTGGCTCTGCTACATCCATGCAGACTGAACCCCATGGGACTGTGCTCTTGATGAACAAACCTTCCATCCGCTGCCCTGGGTGCCCTGCGTATCGACCACATACCTCAAAGTCACACAGCTGCATCGGATGGGCTGAAGGGACATCCAGCAGTCCTGCTTGCTCAGTTCTTCACGGGGGTGTAGCACGCCTGCATATCCGAGGGCCTTATGCACGCACCGTACTACCTGCTCCCCGTGCTACTCTAGGACCACCTGTCCTTAGGTGTTCTGTCCCACCTCGACACCGGCATAGACAATCTTTCTTGGTGGCACGAAAGGTCGTCATCTTTGCCCCTCCATAGGGCTTCTTTTCAGGTGTACGCCTTGTCGCTGCACCTCGAGTTTCAGGCGGAGCCTCAGTTCTGCTTTCTTCTTCCATAAGTTGTGATGAGCTACTTGTTTCCCTCTTGCGCTCTCAAGCTGCTTCTCTCGGGTCTGCGTGATGACTTTAACCATGTCTGCGTCTGTGTGATGATGTCAGCTGCTGGTGTTTGTTCCTCTGTTGCCGGATGTCTTCTCGATGGCTGCAGTGGAGGACGCGGTGTGCTTCCTCATCCATCGTCAGCTGATGATACTTTTCTCTGTTTCTTGTGCATGCTTGCTGGCTGGTCTTTTCTTTTCTTGTCAGCATTACATCACGAACCACTCCAGCAAGAGTGAGCCAACTTTTCTTTGTCAGGGATTGATGTTTCAGTTCCTCATTCTTGGAACCAACTTCCCCTCTTGCTTCAGGTCTGAGTGACAGTAGCTGTGTAGAAGCTGATGCAGTTCTGTTGAGGTCTCCTCATTTTCCAAAGGATCTGGATCTGGAATCGGCTTCCTCCAATTTCTTCCCCAGATTTTCCTCCTCGAAGTGATCATCCATCACTCCGTCTCTCTGTCGGTTCGAGTTGTCTATCCCCCAAAGCCTCTCTTTAGCCTTCGAGCAGGGATGGGTCTAGACTATGTTGGCTACTAGCTTCACTGTCTGGATCCGGTCATTTATCCTCAGTAGAAGCTTTCCCTCACCTGTATGCCATACAGTTACTGCAAGGGTTGTGACTGACGGCCTTATCAGTCACCATTAACTCTATTCCTTAAGAGTTAACAAGCCAAGTGAGCTATTCAGATCCTCACATCTGTTTTTACTGACTTGGCACATAGGGCCATCCTACTCCGTTGGATCAAGCCCCACGTTGGGCGCCACTTGTTGTTGCGCAACACCCCCCCCCCTTCTTTCTCTACTCTCTCACTCTCGTACTTCCTCTCCTGAGAGGGGAGATGTGCTACCAGCTCTCCATCTATCGGGTTAATTGAGTTTCCTAAATCTGCTGGGATTTACCCTGTCCAGAACTGAAGTAAACTCTGTTTAAGCTGGTTTCGAGAAACGATTCGCCTGGTTTCTGACGGCCTACATCCAGGTGTCCCACCCTTCTTTCCCCTGTGAATTAGCCAGACTGAGCAGCCTACAGCCAACTAGTTTCACAGAGCACACCTGTTAACGGTCGCTCGTTCTCTATTTTACAACGTGCATTTGTTATTGAACCAGGTTGGTTTTAGTGACTCGGCCGAGTCCCAAGGATGATGTTTTACATTTGGGCTACCAGCAACCTAAAAACATTTTCCACTTTTTCCTCTCCAGAATCAAACATCAGAGCTATTTTACAACCATCAAAGAACTTTAAGGTGACTCATTAACTGAATGTCCACAAAATCTTTTAGATTTTCTTTATGCTAAATATTTTATTAGTAAGACATTTTTGCAAGGGTCAGTACAGCTTAATTCAGTAGCAGAAATAATCAAATAAGTAAAATCAATCATCTAGTCTATCTTTCCCTAATGCTGACTCTGAGAACTAAAAAAGGGAACCTTTGAGAGAGACGGACGGAGTTTGGCGTTTCGAACCCCAGACCTGGCCTGATGATGAAGAAGGTGCTGCAGCAGGAGGAGGAAGTTGATCGGCGAAGGCAGGAATCTCTGTAGGTCTGATGAGCTTCTTCTCCGCATGGATGGTGAGGTCACACAGGACTTGGTGCTGGCAGGAAAAAAAGGCACCAGTTCTTCTTCTTTGTCTTTGTCTTCATCTTTGTCTTTGGGGTCTGAACCCAGCCGATGAGAGAAGTGCGATTCGAAGCCACAGGTTGTGGGCCAGACGGGTTGGTCCCCATGCGCAGGACAGTCTTCGGCTCTGTGGTCCCGGCTCTTCTTCAGCTGCAGAGTTCTTTGTCCATCTCGATCTTGGCTCGAAGCTGCCCGGAGGATCCAACAAAAGATTCCTCTTTTCAGTCTCCTTTTATACTTTTTTCGCCCATATGTGTGTATGGGGAGCTTGGTCTACGTGTTTTTTTCTCTGAACTTCTGCTGAGTCTCGTGGAAAGCCCCATCTTTCCCCATCCTTTCACCTTTCACCTACCATCTACCTCCAACATATCAGTGATGTTTAATTGCAGTTACACCTTTTTACACCATGTCAAGTTTAATGTCAAAATCACATTTATATCACATTTATTTTCTTTAGCTTCTCTGATTTAGCATTCATTTATAATTTTATAACCATAACTTATTAATTACTCGCATTATAATCCTAATGTGAGTTATTACAGATGTTTTCTAAAATGAAACCAAGAATAATCCATGATTCTAATTATTTGATACCAAAGTTACAGTTACTTGTTTTTCTTGTAAGTGTTCCCACAAATGTACGTGTAAATATTATTACAAGTAAACCAATATTAATATAATTATTTTACTTTGAATCTTATCAAATTACTCAAAATGTTTAGATTTCATTCTTTAAAACTTTCATGCTTTAAAATAAGGAATAGTCTCAGCTATTTTTATAAATCTGCAGGCTGGAAACTTACTTCCTCTTTTTCCAGGAAACCTGCTTTTCCTGTTTAATGACTCTCTCTGACTGACTATGATTTCTTATGATTAGATAGAAAAAAGTAGAATTAAAGCAAAGTTTGCATGAGACAAAAACAACACACACAACCAGATTTATTTTATTGACACTTAAGTCTACTGTTGGGCCTAGATGTCACTTGAGTGATTCATTTTAAAGATAACTTTATTTATTATTACTGTTAAACTAAAATCTCCAGCATGGGGAAGTGGGATGAGCTCGGATTTTCTTGACAGGACACACACACCCCAACACTCACAGTAAAACATGCCTCTATAAAGTATTTGGGTTGCAGGCTCTTCCATATGAAGCTGCTGTGGTGGATTTCCACCAGCATAAACACTTCCAGCTCTCTCAAACATGAGCAGAATCTGGAAAGAGCGCCCCCTCCCATCAGGTGACGCTTGATAGACTTCAGGGAACGCTTCCAAAACTTCAGAGCTTCTTGTTTTTTTTCTCGTCTCCGACAAGAGATGGGTGGTTTTCATTGCTTCCTGGTACCGCTCTCCTCCCCCTCACCTCACCGTTTTTCCTCTCTCCCTGGAAGCGAGCCCAGAGTCCAATAGAACCACCATCTCAGGCCAACGGCAGCCTTCATTTCCCCTGGGAATCTGGATCCCTCTCAGTCACCACTAGCTCTCCCCCCAAAAAACTAAATCTCTGGATGCTTTAGCGGACAGGCTGGACTCTTGCTCCATAAGAGAGCAAAGTGAGAATGACCGAGGACTTAAAGACAAAAGCTCTCAGAAAAGCCAGTAGAAACATAGTTACCAGCAATGCACTGACCACTTGACTGATCGTTTCCGTAGCATTTGTGCGAAGGCGCATAGAGGAACATGATGGCAAAGACGTACAGGTTCCACATCCCATAGATGCCGGTGAAGAAGGCCCTGTTGACCTGCACCGTGCGGTCACCCCAGTGCCAGTGGCCCTCGTTCACCTGGAATCAGACACACATCACTGCAGAGGAGGGCTTTAATTTAATATGAATACACAAATGGCTATGTAGCCTTACAAGTAAAATAACAATGTTTATTAGAAAAAAAAATAACTTTAATGATGTAAACAGTGACATGTAGAAAATGCTGAGTAATTATGCTCAGATTTATAAAAACATGAGCTCATACTTTGCAGAAATCTAAGAAGCTGAGGTTTCCAGTCTGCAGGGACATTGTTTCATTTTCTAACATAATCAAGGAATTATGTTCACTTCAGTTGTCATAAAAAAGTTACATATGTCAATATGATTTAAATTAAGAAATAAGATTTAATGCCTTGAAATTGGGCCTCTCTCTTTAAAAACTCCTGCTCTTGCTGAAACTCCGCCTTCAGGAAGTCATCCCAACATGGCTCCTCTATTAACAATGTTTTTATCAGCTCTGCACTGAGAAGTAGCTCCTATAATGAGCTCAGCAGATTCTCACTTGCATTAGCAGATGTTTGCTAGTCTGGATCTGGATCTGCTGAGTCGTTGCCAGATCAGCGGATACTTTTTAGAGCGAGGAAGAAGTCTTCTGACGTGAAACTATTACACACATGGTTTCTGTCAGGCTTCTTCACACGAGTCAAAAACCCAGAGGCGTCCAATCAAAAGTCTGACCTGGCTGATGATGAAGAAGATGATGGTCATGGCAGCACAGGTCAGCGTGACCAGCATGAGGAACTTAAACCTGAAGATCAGACCCTAAAAATGGGGGGAGAAATAAGTGAGAGGATTTAGAAACACAGAGATCATCAACTTGCGTTCCAAAATGGGAGGAGTTTATGTTGAATGCAAATATTCAATATGAACAATTTCAATAAATTTTGATCATCCAAATCTACTGACTGGTGTTAGTTTCATGAGACGAGCTGATGACAGGAACATTATTATCCTTCAAGTTAATCAGTTTGAGTTTATTTTACAATTTAATTTTGAAGACAATATAATCTACATGTACTGTTTTGTAAAATGCTTACTGGATTTTATTTAAAAATGAAATAATGTAATCAATACTGATCAGGTAGAAAGTGTTTTCTTTTTCCCAAAGATTGTCTCTACCTGTATTTTATGAAATACAAGTTTTAATTGATGTAGTAGTTTTGAATCCAAAAGAACAACGTAACAATTTTATCCCATTTGTGCATCAAAACGTGTATCCCTAACCTTAGTCTAATCTTAATTGAAATAAAAAAAATAATAATAAAAAAATTAAAATTGCATCTCAGCAGATGCTGTTGGCTGATGTGTGAATAGTGGGAGTTCTTAGGATTCATGCACTTCATTTTTCGTTTTCATTGTTTATGCTTCCAGTCCCAAGAAATTTTCTAGAAGAATCTTGGAAATCGTTTTTCTAGAAAATTTCTATTTAATCTAAACATTTCAGGGGGGTGAGGGGTTCTAGCAAATTTTTTACTTTTCACATTCATACTTGCTAAGTTTTTTCTAAAAAGAAATTCTGACATCAATCTCAAAATTTTAATGAGTTTTTTTGGAGGGAATTCGCAACATGCCTAATACACCAAAATTGAAATTGACAGGTGAGGCTGTCAATCTGCCAGAAAACTACAATCGGTGCACCCCAAGTTTCCCAAGACCGCTTAAAGATATAGAAATGTTAGTGTATGTGTGTGTTTATCTATTAAACAAATCAGAAAAACCAAAAACACCTCATAATGCAGGCTTCTGGCCTTGGGCATGGCAGGCAGTGAAGTCCTTTTACCACTGATGTTACGGAAGACTTGGAACACCATGAAGCAGAGGAACAGGAAGTAGAGACAGGCACAGATTCCTGCCACAATTATGAAGGACATCTGAGGACGAACTGGTCAAGGAAGATGAAGAATACAGCACTCACATTTAAAATATTCTTATTGTCCCGCTAATGTTTAAACTGGCCTGTCTGTCATGAGAAACGATACATGGATTACCGTATTTTTCGGACTATAAGGCGCACATAAAATCCCTATATTTGCAAAATAAATCGGCAATGCACCTTATATTCCGGTCCGCCTTATGTATGAACAGTGTACCCGTATGGGAATAGAGCAGCTGCGAAACAATTCAATATTAATGAACCAATGGTACGGAAGTGGAGGAAACAAGAAGATGACCTGCGTCAAGTAAAGAAAACGAAGGAGAGTTTCCGAGGGAACAAGGCAAGATGGCCAAACAACAGCAATGAGACTGAATCGGATGATGACGAGAGGGATCCAGGCTCGCTTGATGCCGCTATCGCCCAACTGTTAAATTCCGACACCGAAGACGAGGAATTTGATGGATTCGTAGAAGATGAATGATTGAAAAAGTGAGTGTACTTTTTTGTGTAATAATAATAATTATTGTTAATGATTTGAATAAAGTCTGACCTATCCGACTACCGTATTTTGTTTCGCTTTATGCGTCTTATAATCCGGTGCGCCTTGTAGTCCGAAAAATACGGCAATTATTTCAGAGCGGTGAATAGAAGAACTGAGGCCAAAATGCCTTCAAGTCATGAGGACTCAAAATAAATAAATAAATAAAAATCGATCATATATAATCATATCTGCAAGCTGGACTAAAACAGCAAAGCTCACATATATGCATCATAATGAGTCTCTATGCAATGCCTAACCATGTGACCCTGCCCTACCCCTGAATTATTCCTTATGATAATCTGGATTGATTCAGTATCTTGTGCTGGTCGATTCTGGTAGTTGATGCAAGAAGCAAGAACATCATATTTTTTTAGTTTCTGAACTAAAACCGCTTACGCTTTTTAATTTTCTTTTTTTCTCTAATGGTTCTGCTCCACCGGGTTCAAAAAGGATACGGCCAACTCCGTCCCTACGTCTGAAGCCCAGATGCTGTAGAAGGGATTTGTTAGCTGGACACCTCTAGAGACACAAAAAGAGTGACAGTCTTGTTAATAGAAAAGTCTGTTAATAGAAAACATATTTTCTTTTCTTCTTTATTACACTTTGCATCTCACCTCTCACACATGTCAAAGATAAAAAGGCAGAAGGAACCAAACACAATCGGGCCGACTTGCTTCCAGTAGACTGAAAAACGGTTTCTCTCCGTCTGGTCCTGAGAGAGAGGCAAGAGAAACACAAAGGCAATCACACCAGGGGGGAAAAAAACACATCTGTTCACAAAATGTGACATAAAACTACTTCACTGAAAGTTAAAGTGTATGTTGCAGCTTCATTAACTCCGAATTTGTAACTAAGCTTCAAGAAAACCGACAGATTTTGTCATATTCTTTTTCTAAAAGTAATCTTTAAACTGCCTTTCCTTGGGCTGTCACCTTATCGTGGTGGAGGGGTTTGAGTGCCCCAATGATCCTAGGAGCTATGCTGTCTGGGGCTTCATGCCCCTGGTAGGGTCACCCAAGGCAGACAGGTCCTAGGTGAGGGACCAGACAAAGCGCAGCCCGAAGACCCCAATGATGAACGGCACCATTGGACTTTGTGTTCCCTCGCTCGGACGCGGGTCATCGGGGCCCCACTCTGGAGCCAGGCATGGAGGGGGGGCACGACGGCGAGCGTCTGGTGGCTGGGCTTTTTCCCATGGAGCCCGGCCGGGCTTAGCCCGAAGAGGAAACATGGGCCCACCACCCGTGAGAGGGGCCAAAGGGGTCGGGTGCATTGTGTGATGGGTGGCGGCCGAGGCAGGGGACCCTGGCGGTCCGGTCCTCGGTTGTAGAAGCTGGCTCTTGGGACGTGGAATGTCACCTCTCTGGTGGGGAAGGAGCCGGAGCTAGTGTTTGAGGTCGAGAGGTTCCGGCTAGAAATAGTCAGTCTCACCTCACCTTGAGAGGGGCTGGACATACTTCCACTCTGGAGTTGCCCAAGGTGAGAGGCGTCGGGCATGAATGGGCATACTTGTTGCTCCCCATCTCGGCGCCTGTACATTGGGGTTTACCCCGGTGAACGAGAGGGAAGCCTCCCTCCATCTATGGGTGGGGGACGGGTCCTGACTGTCGTTTGTGCTTACGGGCCGAATGACAGTTCAGATTACCCACCCTTTTTGGAGTCCTTAGAGGGGATACTGGAGAGTGCTCCTCCTGGGGACTCCCTTGTTCTGCTGGGGGACATGGAGTCTGAGTGGACCATGTTCCGTGCCTCCATTGTCGAGGGGGCCGATCGGAGCTGTGGCCGCAAGGTTGTCGTGCTTGTCGCGGCGGCAACCCTCGAAGCCGTTGGTGGACACTTTCGGTGAGGGATGCTGTCAGGCTGAAGAAGGAGTCCTATTGGGCCTTTTTGGCCTGTGGGACTCCGGAAGCAGCTGATGGGTACCGGCGGGCAAAGCGGCATGCGGCTCAGGTGGTTGCTGAGGCAAAAACTCGGGCGTGGGAGGAGTTTGGAGAGGCCATGGAGAAAGACTTCTGCATGGCTTCTGGTCCACCATCCAGCGTCTCAGAGGGGGGAAGCAGTACGGCACCAACACTGTTTATAGTGGGGACGGTGTGCTGCTGACCTCTACTTGGGACATTGTGGGCCGGTGGGCAGAGTACTTTGAAGACCTCCTCAATCCCACCAACATGCCTTCCATTGAGGAAGCTGAGCCTGGGGACTCTGGGTTGGGCTCTCCAATCTCTGGGGACGAGGTCGCCGTGGTGGTTAAAAAGCTCCTCAGTGGCAAGGTCCCGGGGGTGGATGAGATCCGCCCGGAGTTCCTTAAGGTTCGGCATGTTGTAGGGTTGTGTTGGCTGACGAGACTCTGCAATATCGCATGGACATCGGGGGCAGTTCCCCTGGATTGGCAGACTGGGGTGGTGGTCCCCCTGTTCAAAAAGGGAGACCGGAGGGTGTGCTCCAATTATAGAGGGGTCACACTCTTAAGCCTCCCTGGCAAGGTCTATTCAGAGGTCCTAGAGAGGAGGGTCCGTCGGATAGTCGAACCTCGGATAGTCGAACCCCTCGGAGTATGGGGTACCGGGCCCTTTGATACGGGCTGTCAGGTCTCTGTATGACCAGTGTCAGAGTCTGGTCCGCATTGCCGGCCTGTGAGAGTTGGACTCCGCCAGGGCTGCCCTTTGTCACCGATTCTGTTCATTACTTTTATGGAAAGAATTTCTAGGTGCAGCCAAGGTGTTGAGGGGATCCGTTTTGGTGGCCTTAGGATCTCATCTCTGCTTTTTGCAGACGATGTGGTCCTTTTGGCTTCATCAGGTCGTTATCTGCAGCTCTCGATGGAGTGGTTCGCAGCCGAGTGTGAAGCGGCCGGGATGAGGATCAGTGCCTCCAAATCAGAGGCCATGGTCTTGAGCCGGAAAAGGGTTGAGTGCCTTCTCCGGGTCAGGGGGGGTGTCCTGCCCCAAGTGGAGGAGTTCAAGTATCTCGGAATCTTGTTCACAAATGGGGGAAGAAGGGAGCGGGAGATCGACAGGCGGATTGTCGTAGTGTCTGCCGTCAAGCGGACACTGTACCGGTCCGTCGTGGTGAAGAGAGAGCTGAGCCAAAAAGCGAAGCTCTCGATTAACCGGTCGAACTACGTTCCCACCCTCATCTAAGGTCATGAGCTTTGGGTCATGACCGAAAGAACGAGATCATGGAGGCAACCGGCCGAAATGGGTTTTCTCCTTAGGGTGTCTGGGCTCTCCCTTAGAGATAGGGTGAGAAGCTCAGTCATCCGGGAGGGACTCTGAGTAGAGCCACTGCTCCTTCACTTCGAGAGGAGCCAGTTGAGGTGGTTCGGGCATCTGGTCGGGATGCCTCCTGGACGCCTCCCTGGTGAGGTGTTCCGGGCACGTCCCACCGGGAGGAGGCCCCGGGGAAGACCCAGGACATGCTCGAGGGACTCCGTCTCTCGGCTGGCCTGGGAACGCCTTGGGATTCCCCCAGAAGAGCTGGAAGAAGTGGCCGGGGAGAGGCCCATAAATATTCATATCTGATTAAAGATATATTTACCGTATTTTCCGCACTATAAGGCGCACGTAAAAACCTTCAATTTTCTCAAAAGCCGACAGTGCGCCTTAAAATCCGGTGCGCCATATATATGGACCAATATTGAGCCGGAACTACGGTAAGCAGCCGCCGACTTCATTTTCCCCGTAGAAGAAGAAGCGCGCGGTGCATTCTGGGATATATGACTGAGCAAAGTGTGCCATTTCCATTTGTATTTGTGTAAAGACCCCAAAATGGCTCCTAAGAAAAGACACGCTTACGAGGCAGAGTTCAAACTCAAGGCAATCAGTCACGCAAAAGAACATGGGAATAGAGCAGCAGCGAGAGAATTTAATATTAATGAATCAATGGTGCGGAAGTGGAGGAAGCAAGAAGATGACCTGCGCCAAGTAAAAAAGACTAAAAAGAGTTTCCGAGGGAACAAAGCGAGATGGCTAGAGTTGGAGGACAAACTCGAACAGTGGGTTGTTGAACAGAGAGCAGCAAGTAGAAGTGTCAGTACAATCACTATTCGAATGAAGGCAACAGCGCTAGCACGCGAACTTAACATTAACGAATTTAGAGGCGGTCCTTCTTGGTGCTTTAGGTTTATGAAAAGACGTAATCTCTCCATCCGCACACGAACTACTGTTTCACAGCAACTGCCAGAAGACTACCAAGAAAAGTTGGCCAATTTCCGCGCATATTGCAACAGCAATATTACTGAAAAAAAGATCCGGCCAGAGCACATCATTAACATGGACGAGGTTCCACTCACCTTTGATATTCCTGTGAACCGCACTGTGGATAAAACGGGAACACGTACGGTAAATGTTCGCACCACAGGGAATGAGAAGTCATCCTTCACAGTAGTTCTTGCTTGCCAGGCTAATGGCCAGAAACTTCCACCCATGGTTATTTTCAAGAGGAAGACCTTGCCAAAAGAAAACTTTCCAGCTGGCGTCGTCATCAAAGCTAACTCGAAGGGATGGATGGATGAAGAAAAGATGAGTGAGTGGTTGAGAGAAATTTACGTGAAGAGACCGGGTGGCTTTTTTCACACAGCGCCGTCCCTATTGATCTACGACTCCATGCGCTCCCATATCACCGATGGTGTCATAAAACAAGTGAAGCGCACTAATTCAGTACTCGCCGTCATTCCGGGTGGATTGACAAAAGAACTCCAGCCACTAGATATCGGTGTCAACAGGGCATTCAAAGCTAGACTGCGAACTGCGTGGGAACAGTGGATGACAGAAGGCGAACACACGTTCACCAAGACGGGGAGACAGCGCCGGACGACATACGCCACTATCTGCCAGTGGATCGTAAATGCCTGGGCTGATATATCATTCTCAACTGTGGTCCGAGCTTTCAGGAAGGCAGGAATTGTCACTGAACCGCTAGACAACAGCAGCGACACTGACTCGATTAATGAGGACTTTGACGAAGCGGAGCCGGGTATGTTGGATGCCGCATTAGCCCAACTGTTTAATTCGGACACTGAAGAAGAAGAATTCGAGGGATTCGTGGATGAGTAATGAATTAGTAAGGTGAGCTTTGCATGTTTATTGTGTGTGTTTACAGCTGAACTGCTGTTTACAGTTTACAGCAACGTCACTGACTCGGGGAAAATAATAAAACAGCTGTTTTTTCATTTTGGGAGTTAACGGAGTTGTCTGGTTTGTAATTTATTAATAAAGGTTTGTAATTTATTAATAAAGTTTGACTGACTTATCGGACTGTTTTGTTGACATTCCCTTTAGCGCAGCTCCATCTAATGGATGCATAATGTAACCCCAGCCTCTACTGTAGCGTCTATTCTATCAACACATTCTCACTCCCGACTCTAGTTGGGACGATTTCGGACCATGCGTTGCATATTATGCAACGACTTGGGCAGGATCCTTCAGCTTCACATGTTGACGATTTTTGAAGGTTACGTGTTTTTTTTTCTGTTTTTTTTTCTCCGAAGAGTTTTTGCGGCGCTAGTGGCTCGTATTTTTTCTACAGTAGGCAGACAGGAAGGAGGGTGAGGAGAGGGGGGAAGACATGCGGTAAAGGTCGTCGGGACGCATCGAGGACTAAGGCCTCCAAACATGGGGCGTGCTAACCCCCTGCGCCACCACAGCGCGGGTTCTCGCAACCGCTGCCGAACACCCCTCACTTCACATATTGATATGTGACGAGGACAGACCATCCCGACTTGGGAGTGAGAATGGGTTGATTCTATGCGCCTTATAATGCGGTGCGCCTTATATATAAAAAAGTTTTACAAAAAGACCATTCATTGAAGGTGCGCCTTATAATGCGGTGCGCCTTATAGTGCGGAAAATACGGTACTTTGATTTTTTTTTCATTTTCTCTCAGGGTGACTTTGAGCTAAGATGGGAAGGGGGGGTTAGATTTATTTGTCTTTTTTTTAGTTTTATTGTTACATTTTTTACTGTTGGGGAAAAAAAGGGCTGAAACTGCTGGATTGGAATTTTGTAATTTTTCTTTTTGCGCAAGGTTTTGTCAGTATTGTATTGAGTCTATTGATTAGTATGTGTGCATAGTGAGATGTGTATTGTATACCTTTTTCCCTTCCTTTGACTAATAAAAGCATTTAACAGAGACTGTACCATGAGATGTTCACCACAGAAGATGATCCAGAAGGATAGCAGCATGGAGTAGAAGATTCCCTGCCGGATGTCTCCGAAAAGAAGCATCCAGGTCCAGCCCACAGAGAACCACTCCACTGGGATGTTGATGAACGTCATGGAGATGCCCAGAGCAAAGATCACCCTGGGAAAACATGAATACAATTTAAAGCAGCAAAAAAAAAAAAACTTTTATAAGATGGCTTTTCCCTGGCAACCGAATGTCAGCTACTCAAGGGAATGAAGCTGCTGGCACTTGATTCTCATCTTTATGATGGTTCATATTTCAGCAGGAAGCTGAGCTGGACAGCAGGTTTATTAAAGAACAAACCGCACCAAGCCAGGCTGCTGGGAGTCATAATGAGGGAGCTCGAAAAATATTTACTTTCTCACAGATTTACTTTGTTTATACTGTTTTGTCAAACGTAAATGTTTCAGATCAACCAAATACTAATATCAAACAATAGAATCAGGATATACTTTAATAATAATCAGCGGGGAAATTGATATTCTAAGTAATTTAGACATATTAATATATCCCCCCTCACATCACTCTGCTAACAGAAGCCTCTACATTCAGTATCTTCATTTGGCGATTGAGAGAAAAACGGGTCCATAGCAGACAGACATTTAGAAAAAGATAAAAACAACTCGAAGGTCCTTATTAGTGAGCAGGCAAGTCTCAGCATGCAATGTGGAAATGACAGGGCAGCGATGTGAGCAGAAAACATGGCGGTAGAATGAAACATGCAGGTACAAGCTTCTCTTAGCAAACCCTGATGGAAAGAAACATCAAGGTAAAGTCTGCTGGCTGACAAGTTTTCCCTGAAGTTATTGCGATAAACAATAAATATTGTTGTACTGAGAACATTTTCAACTAAAAGAACACATTCTCAAAGATCAGTAAACTTTAAATTCTAATAAACATCCAACACTGGAACTGGAAGACATTTTAAATATCCAAAATAAATTCATTCGGAATGAAAAATCGTTCCTGAATAGAATTGCAACCCTAAAAATTGGAATTAAAAGACACTGAAAGGTTCACATCTCTAATAATCATCATCATTCCAGGGCCTTTATGTATCAACTCTAACTACAAAAATTTGGCATTTTAATGCAGTTTATGTAGTTTTATCACATAGTGAGTCTTTTTAACCCAAAGCTTCCCTCACTTAGAGGGAATCAGAGGTTTATGCTGATGCCTTAGAGGCTAAGCATGGCAGGAACCTCGAGTGAAGCTTTTATAACATGAAAAAATCATATACTATCCACAAATAGGGCAAGGCGAGTCACACTTCTTAAGAGCTTGCTTGTCATCTGGGAATAAGAGCGCTGAGCTGGAAAAGACAAGTGGGATGGAGAGAGACTGTGTGCACATGGATCCATGTGTGTGTGTGGGCTGCATTTGCTTTCTGGTAAGCCGGTGTGTGTGTGTGTGTGTTGCATGTGCAGCATGCATCTGTTGAGTGCTGGAGGATTTTGTAGCATGTTTCACACTTGGCCGGCTGCTTCCTGCGGCGCAGACCGCTGCCTCTGTACTGATCCGTGGTACCGGCACAGCAGGAGGTTACACAAACACCGGGCCCCTGGACGGATTCACACTGCAACCAGCGTGGCTCTTACACCACCTGTTCCCAACAAGTCCAACTAATTTTTGGATTTTACGAGGGATTCTAGTAATGTGAGCATTTGAATGGCGTTTCTAAAGAAAGACAGAGACACATTTTAAAGGCCGCTGTTCCAGGTGTTTGCTGTTCTGGTTTAATGCAGCAAAATTTACACTGCAGGTGATTAAACTCACCAATGATGCAAAGAGGAGATCTGAGTTTATGCTGCTGCTGCCAACTGCATGAACTGGCTTCATGCTGTTAGTGTCAGAAAAGGGGTCCTCCAAAGGGAATCATACCTTTCAGACAGTTATTTTTGATTTTAAAGATTTATTTTTAAAAGTTGAACATGTCAAACATCATACAACTACTTCAGACAAATAAAAGAGTTATAGTTTAAAGGGGCAGAATTATGTATTTTCCAGGCACATTGTGCTATAAAAATGGCACAATGAAGTCGTTATAAAAATGCTGTATAAATGTCAAATATGACTTAAAAGAAATTTGACTTTGTAGTTTAATGCTTTGAAGTTGGGCCTCTGACTCTTTAAAACCTCCTGCTCTTTCTGAAACTCATCACACCTCTCCTCAATTAACCCTTTAACAACGTCTTTAGAAGCGTTGCACTGAGAAGCATCTCCTATAATGAGCTCAGCTGGTGTGCAGTTCAAACTGATGTTTGCTAATTGATGCCAGCTAGTCTAAAGGAGCAGAATGGGGGAATCATGGGGAACAGCTGCTCTGTGAGGCAGAAGCTCTGAATCTTGGAAACTGCAGCTCAGAGGAGGAGCTGCTTCTCAGAGACGGGGCTAAGTCAACCCAGGTGTTTTGTACAGCTGAATGGTTGCCATGACGACAAAAGGATTTCTCAAATATCCAATGGAAGAATCAAAGCAACACTGCAGTTATGTTTTTGATGAGAAAACAACATTTTACATAATAATGCCCCTTTAAACCAAACTCTTCAATCATAATGAAAATTGTTATATTTTGCTGATGTTGAATAAAATATTTATATAAATTTAAATGACAATCCTCTCATTTATAATAATAATAATAATAATAATACATTTTATTTGTGAGCACCTTTCTAAACACCCTAGGACACTTTACAACATTAAAAACACAAATTAAGCAGCAAAAAAATTAAATAAAAACATTTTTAAAAAGCAGCATTTTAGATATTGCTTTTGTAAAGAATAAGCAATGAAAAAAGAAAGGAACATTTTGCAACCACATGACCACTTTGCTCAGAGGAAGCATGGGAGAGCCTTTACTCTGGATTCCCTCTCTAAAGGACAATAAATTATATTTCTATTCTTTTGTAACTGCGGAAATAAGTGGCTTACTTTTCCAGGAGAACGGGCGGTCTGGTCATGAGGGTGATCCGCCTCCAGTACCAGATCATGATGATGAGGATGCTGGGTGTGAGGAAAGTCTTCATGGCGAACCAAACCTGAGTAAAGCCTCCGTTCTGATGGATGCTCTTGAGAAAATAAAATCCGTCAGTCATGTAGTGTTCTTTTCAGCTGTGAATGGTCTCCAACGCCAACACACACAGTCACCGCTATTTGATCTAAAAAACACAGCAGAGGAAAGCTTACCACGAGACGAATGTCTCTTATCTCCCCGATCCCATTGTTGACCGTCTTCCTGTCTTTGACCGGCAGGCGGATGTTGATGAGGTAGTATTTGTGAGCCACGCTGCCCACCTCCATGAACGGCAGGGGGTCGTAGTAACGACCCTCGTTCTCAGTGGTCTGGAAACACAAAGGCAGCTGCAGGTTGGAAACACTTTCATCACTGGCTGCCACAAAAATGCATTTGCTTAATGGAATCAAGGAAATTTTTTGGGGGAAAAAAAAAAGTTTTGTGCTAGGATGAGGTGATTTTCCATTTAAATCAAAATTGAAACATGAAGAGTTTTGCACACAATTGTAATAAAACACAATGAAAGATTGATCTTACTGTAAAAAATGTATTTGTTCTAAACCAAGGCATACAAAACAGTAGAGAATCAACATGATGTGATGCTTATGTAATTGTATTATTTATAATACAGAACAAATAAACACAATAAAGGGACCAAAGTGCTGCACAGGTAACAAGAACTGTGTGTATGTAATAGATTAGTAAGGAAGGATGATGCCAGACAATTTAATGATTTTAAAAACCAAAAGTTAAATCTTTACCTCTTAAAGCAATCCCAGCTAGAAAATTACATGTAAAGTTCATGTCAGCGGTCTCAGAATGAGCTGTATTCCACGTGCTGTAACATTGCAGGTTAAAAACTGAGTTTTGTTACCCTCCGCAGCATTTCTTTACCTTTTCAGAGGTGAAGTTGCAGTTCAGGTTCCTGTGTTCCAACGAGTGAGCCATCTCTGTCCACTCGCTGAACAAATCGTCTCTGTAGGCCAGGCTAGCATCGATGGTGACTACTGCTCCGTCCACTGGAGATGACAATCACCACAGTGATAGCAAAGCTAGCAGGTGCACCAAATTCTCTGATTTAGAGTCTTAAAAGTATTCATACCCTGGCCTTCATGTAAAATACTATGGCTGACAGCTACGCTGGACCATTAAAGCAGGGGAGCTGGACAGGGTTGATGGGAGGATGGCTGCAGCAAAGGTGAGGCCAATAAAGAAAAAAAATCTGCAAGGCTATAAATGTCGCAAAACCACTAAGATCAGGGACGCACCAATACACTTTTTTCAGTTCTGATATCAATAAAGATATCTGAGGTTTAGTATCGGCCAATCAGATACAGAAAAACAATGATGTATTCAACAAAAACTTTTCTTTTTTAAAGACAGACATGAATGCACTGAATTACTAATGTGTTTGATAACTCTGCATCAATACAGCTCACTTAAATACACCAACAGCTTCACAAACTCAGTCAAACATGTAAAAACAACTTTAACGTGTTCAGTCAGTGCAATTAGAAATAGAACTGTCAAATGGTCCAGAAAATGAATTAAGGAATTCTGAATATAATGTAAAATAAAGTATAACATCGCTCAGAGTGCATAGCATAGAATTAGACCAGTGGTTCTTAACCGGGGTTCGATCGAACCCTAGGGGTTCGGTGAGTCGGTCTCTGGGATTCGGCGGAGCCTCTGCCACGAATATTTTTGTAACATCAATTTGATCAATTATGTAAATTCGTCATGACACACCCTGCTTGGCCATCACTTGCTGCAGGTGATCACGTTACATTAATTGGCCAATCAGTGCTGCGGGGAATTTAGCGTGCTCAGTAGTCACCGTGTGGTTTCTTTCTTAATGTTTTAATCCATACTAACTATGTCAAGCAAAAAAAGAAAGTGGTCGGACAAATATGTACAACATGGATTCACATGTATCACAGAACGTGATGGGAGTCAGCGTCCTATCTGCATGATTTGCAATGTCAAGTTGAGCAACTCTAGTCTCGTACCGGCAAAACTGAAGGAACACTTCTTGAAGCTGCATGGAGATGGGGAATACAAGAACACAACGCTCGCTGAATTCAAGGTGAAAAGCCAGATTCGATGAAAGGGCCACTCTGCCTGCTCTTGGATTTGTACCCATGAACAAACCGATCCTCACCGCATCGTACGAAGTTGCTTACCTGATCGCAAAGCAGGGCAAGCCGCACACCATCGGTGAAACACTCATAAAACCAGCGGCGTTAAAGATGGCGAATCTGATACTCGGAACAGCGGCCGAAGGTAAATTATCCCAAATTCCTCTTTCAAATGACACCATCAGTGACAGAATAGAGTGCATGAGTAAAGACATCTTGGCTCAAGTAGTCGCAGATCTAATTTCAAGTCCGGCAAAATTCAGCCTTCAACTCGACGAGACCACAGACGTTTCTAATCTAAGCCAGCTTGCTGTTTTCGTGCGCTATGTGAAAGACAACATCGTAAAAGAAGAGTTTTCATTTTGTAAGCCTCTTACAACAACAACTAAGGCAGCCGATGTGAAGAAGCTTGTGGATGACTTCCTCAGAGACAACAATCTTTCATGGGATATGGTTTCTGCAGTTTGTACGGACGGAGCTCCAGTCATGCTGGGAAGAAAGTCTGGTTCTGGTGCGCTAGTAAAAGCCGATGCACCACACATCATTGTTACGCATTGTATTCTGCACAGGCATGCGTTGGAAAAAAAAACCTTGCCTCCAAAAATGGCAGAAGTATTAAAAACTGTAGTGGAATGTGTGAACTATGTGCGAAATAGTGCTCTGAGGCACCGCATCTTCAGGGAGTTGTGTAAAGAAATGGGCTCTGAATTCGAGGTACTCCTCCATTCAAATGTTCGGTGGTTATCCCAGGGACAGGTGCTGAATCGTGTTTTTGCCATGCGTGTGGAATTAGCCCTGTTTTTGCAAGAGCACCAACATTGTCATGCAGATTGCTTCAAAAATCCTGAGTTCATTCTCATTTTAGCATACATGGCTGATATATTCGCAGCTCTAAATCATCTCAATCAGCAGATGCAGGATGATGGAGTCAACATCATGGAAGCAGAAGAAAACCTGAAGGCTTTTCAAAAAAAAACTACCGTTATGGAAAGTAAGATCGAAGATGTGTCTGGAATCGGAGACATTTCTGTATCCATGGAACTGAAGCAAACAATTGCCACACACTTAGATGAGCTTGCAAAGTCTCTCGACGGATATTTTCCTACAAGAGAGTCATATCCAGCATGGGTGAGACAGCCGTTCACGTTTGCTGTTGAGACAGCAGATGTCAATTATGAATACCTCGACAAAATCATTGAAATTCAGCAGAGCCAGGTTCAACAGCAACTCTTCAGAACAACAACACTCTCAACGTTTTGGTGTCGACAGTTGGAAAAGTACCCAATTATTGCTAAGAAAACCCTGGAATTTTTTATACCATTTGTTACAACATATCTCTGCGAACAATCCTTTTCGAGGATGCTGGACATAAAAACAAAAAAAAGGAACAGACTTTGCTGTGAAAATGACATGAGAGTAGGACTTGCCAAGGGGAAGCCACGCATATCTGAACTGGTCTCTCAAAAACAACAGCAGAAGTCACACTGATTTGCAGGTATGTAATTTGTTGCGAGTTGTGTTGGTTTTGTTCTTTGATCAAGGTGATGTTCATGCACGGTTCATTTTGTGTACCAGTAAAAAAAAAAAATATATATATACCTATGTCTTGAATTTGGAAAAAAATCATATTTGATTTATCACTAAAGAAGGGTTCGGTGAATGTGCATATGAAACTGGTGGGTTCGGTACCTCAAACAAAGTTAAGAACCACTGAATTAGACTGAATAGATCCGCTCTTATGTTGAATTAGTTTTTTCCAATATCAGAACCGATATGGATATTAACATCGTATCAGTGCATCTTGATGTATAAATGTTTTTTTCATAAGGTTCCAAGAGTTTAATTCACATCAGGCTTCAGTGCACCGAGAGCATCAACTGATTTTTACATCATCTGTCTGTCAGTGGTTATGATGAGTCAGCACAGCAAAATTAGGTCCTGGTGACAGACAGCCATGCAGCTCAACTTACTGAGCAAAACGTGCTGAAGTCGGTCCGACAGTCACATTTAAATTATTGTTTTCTCCAAGATGCTTAATTATTTAGCCTCTTCTCTCCACAGGGGCCCAAATCTGCTTGATAAAACCTTTAACTAGACCCCAAGCTGGTTTCCAACATCCCAGCTCAGTAAGTTATTATGCATTAAAACTCCATCTTTAGATCACGTTTCAAAGCAGAGTGTTTCCTCCTCCAGCTCTCAGGAGTGCCTCTTGTGCTGCGAAGGAAACGAGGCTTAAAGAAGAGAAAGGAACCCAGTGGCCTGAGCTGGAGAAGAGGGGACAGAAAGGAGGACGGGAAGAAAGAAAAAAGAAAGAAAGAAAGGGGGGAGAACCAGATGAGAGCTGGCAGCAGAGTGTCTCTGCAATGCTCCTCCGCCGTGCCATTGGTCGAGCCCGACACCCTCAAATGTCAGCTCTCTTCAAGCAAACATTCCACTCCGACCCAGAGGCTATTGCCACGGAAACTAAGCCTGCTCAACAGCTGTGTGAGTACTGGACACAGGTCAGGGGGAAGGAAAGGGGGGGCAGGTAGGTGACATGGATAATATGGGCAACACTCATCAGGGATGAAAACTGAAAAATAAAAACAGGGCAGCCCAAGCAGGAGATGCTTTGTGTTCATTTGTCAGAATCAGCTGACCTTTGACATCACCAGCTTTGATCAGGATTAGTACAGGTTTAAAAGGCCAATTTAATAAATACGGCACACCTGGCTCCACTGGCTTCAATAGGGCAATATGAAATCCCTTTTATTATTTATCCAAATTCCTTTTTTTTCCCCCAGATTCCATTTTTTCCTGTTGTATTTTTTTTTCTGAATTCCATAATATGCAAATATGGTTTGAATAAAAAAAAGTAACAGTAACAAAAGTACCGTAGCTAGAGGTCAACATTTCCTGTTACTTTGCATCACAATTGAAACAGACTGCTGTGGTTCAACAGAACGTTGGTGTTAAACAGTGTTAAAGTATATTTCCTGACTGTGCTACATATCACACAGCATCCCGCTGTCAGAAACACCGAATAAAGCGCACCTGTCTCCCAGAGCACCAAAGCACCTCGAGTTACTCAGAGAGATAAAAAGACGAATTAAAATGAGTCTGCAGCATCTGGCAACGAGAGGCATCTGTGGACTTGGCTGAATCACTAAGTTGTTTGTCAGTAGGCCAGCCTGTAAACAACTCAGACTCCTGACACATTCCCAGTGAAGCCTGCCAACACCGACAGCCAGGAAATTATCTTCATGACTCGGCTGACGTTGTTTAGGCTGAGCTGCAACTCCAACAAAATGACACGTTTCTACTAAATATTTTACCAAAAACATTCCATTGGTTCCATTTCTCGGTTTGGGTTCAAAAGTGTACAAAAAAATCTAAACAAATTCTTATTTTCTAGATTGCAAAAAGACTCACATTTCAACAGTTTACCATTTAGACAATGAAACAGTTAGAGGCTCTTTCCCAGCATAAGCTCAGTATAAGAACCAGCATTTTACTCTTTTTGCTTCAGTCTTCCACCAGAACAGGCTAGCTGCAGAGACATCCTCTGATACAACTTAAGACAATGCAAGATGAGGTCAAAGGTAAACTCCACAAACTGGATCCACATTAGGACTAAACTGTCTGACAGTAAAAATTCCTCTGAATTCCTCTGGCGTTTGCAAACAAAGGCTAAAAAAAAAAAAAGGAGGAAAAAAGGAACTGCACTGGAATTTATAACATGAGCGATTAGATTTGCCAAAGGGTAAATATTGCCAAGAGCTTTTTAGTTACAGAATATTTTCTTTCAGATTGTGAAACTGTAAAACACTAAAGGCAAAATGTTGACGAATTAAACCAGATATTTAAATGCAATGGAAAATGTTTTCATCATTTGCTGTATGCCATTAAAATACAGCATATAGCAATACCATAACAAGCTAGTTGAAGGAAACCTAAAATGTTTCTGCAAGACTCAGATACAATTATTCCACATACTAAGAAATGTATGTAAACATCTGAATTTGAAGAAATCAAAAACACAAAATAAAATCTCTTATTTTTGGCATTAAACAAATGAACATAATTTGGGTAATCTCAACTGGTCAAGTTCAGTGTGATTTAATGTCAGGCAGTTAGAAGGAATAGTTTTTTGTCACACAGTGTAAACAGCTGGTTAACTCCAGACATGCAAAAGAGATGCAGAAAAAAAAAAATTACACAAGAACTTCATAAAATGACTTCTAGATAGAAGTTAATACCTTTTAATTCTAACCTTCAGTATCTTCCTCTCAGTCTAGTAAAACCTGATGCTGCCGCCCTTCCTAAAGCTTCCTAAAGCTGCTTTGGTTCTCACCGATCGGGTTGTTCATATTGAAAGCGATGTCGAACTGCAGGATGACCAGTATGAACTGGAACCAGGGGCTCATCTCTTTCTTGGGCATGGGAATGTGCGCGGCGAACACAATGTGGTTAGCCTCGATCTTCTGAGCCGTGGCCTCGTCGAACGTCTTAACCTTCTTACACTGGTGAACACCCCATGGCATGAACCACTTGGTCTTCGGTGCATCTTCGTCTTTGTCCACACATTTTGTTGCCAGGTATTCCACCGCACTGGTGGGACTGGGAGCTGTGGGACAGATAGAAATGTTGGGATGAACGTTACAATAAGTACTGCAGGAAAGCTTTACTCTGAAACCTCTACAGCTGCGCGGATTGAATGCAATTAGCAACTGAATAAGGTTGGAGCTGATGAGTTCAAGTGTTTTCTGAAACAACGTAAAGACAGTTCCTGATCACTGAGGCAATAAGAGGTCAGTGAGGAAGGCAGCACCACTTTCTACATTCAGATTCATGAGCTTCACAAGAAGCTGATAGTTTCTACTCACATGACATCACTAAAACATTTATTTTGCTGAGAGAGCTCAAAGTAGGATGTGAACTATGTCAGTTTCCAGGTGGAAGCACAAGTATAAGGCTCATTTCCTGAGTTGTAGATGCAACTGCTAAAGAAATTTAACTAAATCGATTTTATTTCCACTACGATTGCACCAATCGATAAGCCCCCGATTTTCTTAACTTTGGCCGATTGGCAGATTCTTCCCCATAAAACCAATCTTAGCCACTGATCGTACCTACATCCACAAAGGTCCAAAAATCAGCCACTTCCCCCTTTTGCTATGCGGTAAGAGAGAGCGCCCGTCAGACTGACCAGGGCACTGGGTAACGTCTACGGTTAACAACAGTCACCCCAACAGCTGCGTTTACATTAACCGTAAAATTGTGCAAATTGGAATTACAAAAATAAACCTGCTTAATGGAATCACTGCAATTTTCAGAAAAAAAAATATATACATATATATATACACACACACACACAATTGTCACACTGGGATGAGGTGGCTTTTTTGGCCCATGTATTTAACAAGACTGAAATTGAAATACTTTTTTTGCATCACACAAGTCACATGATCAGCCGGCCATTACTACTGATGGAAAAGACAAAAACAATGACGACAGGAAGTGGTAGGAAGATGATTGCGCAGCAGGTTTTTTAATGATTTATCGTGGTAAGCTTATTCACCTGAGATTTTAATTGTGTTTCTTATTTAGTGGAAACAGTGCGACATTAGCGTAATATCAACAAGGTTTGGCAAACATTTGTAGTGGAAATGCAGCTATTGTTTCAAATTTAGTAAATTTGTCATTATATTTAGCAACAAAAACCATGGGTATCAGCCAAAATCAGAATCGGCAAGTCAGGCTTTTAAAAGAGGCCTGATCAGCCAGAAAACTGCAATCAGTGCACTGCTAATTATCGCAGAACAGCTGAAGAAGTCAACCGCTACAGTCGGCCATGTTGTCTGAGAAGTTGCGCTAAAATAAATGAAGTTGCCACAGAGATGCAATAACAGCAAATGACTTCAACCCATTGCAGAGCCAGGCCCTGCATTAATCACAGCAGACAGCAAGTAAACATTTCAGGACCGTCTGCACAGGGACCAAAACTTATACAGCAGCTAAAGCCACTATGTATGCATATATGGCAGAGCAAGCTGATAAAAAATAAATCTGTTTCATTTTCAACTTTGAGCATCGACTCCAAATATCAGCGTGGGAAAAGCTTAAGACTGAACAAACTTAAGAAAATATTAAACTGTGTTGAATATGTTGATAACAAAATTGACAGCAATTAACCCAAATTTCCATCACTCTTCTCACGATGCGATGATGACTGTAATTAAATATGACGCAGTTTTTATGTGGGTTTTTTTTTTTTTTACTTTATGCAGTTCCTCAGCATATGCTTCAACTGGACAAGAATATTTTTCTGGGCGTGCCGTGGTGGCGTAGGGGTTAGCGCGACCCATGTTTGGAGGCCTTGAGTCCTCGACGCGGCCGTCGAGGGTTCGACTCCCAGACCCGACGATATTTGCCTCATGTCTTCCCAACTTTTCTGTCAGCCTACTTTCATATAAGGGACACTAGAGCCCACAAAAGACCCCCTGGAGGGGTAAAAAAAATGCATATATATATGCATTTTTTATATATGCATGTATATATATATATTTTTCCTATAGTAATGACCCAATCTCAATAATTTGACCACAGTCCAAAACAAGCCATTTTTAAATAATCAGCACAATATTATACAGTTTATTATTATAAAAAAACGAATTATTAAAAGGTGTTAGTCTTTCTGCTTTGATTTCATATTTCAAACATAAACAGTACAGATATGGTACTGGAAAAAATATTTCTTCAACGAGTTTTAATAACTAAAAAAAGTTGCTGGTGCCTGGCATCAAAACCAGTTCATTGTAACTTCTTAATTACTTCACCACCTAACCAACCACCTCTTTTACTTAAAACATTTTATAGTATAATAAACAACAATTGCACAATCAGATTTTAAATATCGTGATTTGTTATGTTGAAATTATATATTATATGACATGTGTCGCATTATTACATACCAATTCAAAAAAGTTACATTTACTGCTGTAAACATAAGCTAGATCCACTGGTGTTCATACATGGCAACAAAAGGACATCAAACAGAATTAACCCCCCAAGCCCCCAGGGAGTTTAATTACCAAGTGGACCTGTGAGTCCAGCAGGTCCACAATGATGGCCACCCCCTCAGCCCGCTTAACCCCATGCCATGCCACCGGGTGTGTCAGGAAACAAGAGGGGAAAAGAAAAAAAAAAGAAAAAGCTTTCTTCTCAATTACTCCCGCAGCCCCTGGCCGGCAAGCAAACACAAAAGAATCTGGCTTCATTAAAACCATCTCAGCCAGGAAAAAACCAAACAAGCCAATTTATCTGAAAAGTAGCTGGAGATGAGAGGGACTGTGGAAGTTCCCACTTAGTATAAATGTGTGTTAGAGTTAAAAAAAAAAAAAAAAAGAAGAGAGAGTGGGAGCGACAGGATATGAGGAACCCTGACAGCAACTCCTCTTTAGACCTGAAGGCAAAACTGAAGATTGACAGCTGGGTTTTGGGGGGTTTATGTGCATCGCTGTCATGAGGCGGAAAAAGAAAGAAAAATGTCGGCTCCATTTTCTAATAGGAAGGAATTTGGGGAAAAAGGAAGACAGACACTCATGGGAGAGTAAAAGGAAGGTAGAGATTCTGCCTGAGGGTCCCACCCACAGCAGAGGATGCATACAGGAGGAGGAGGTGAGACTGAATAAATTAACTGGAGGAAAGAACTTTTGAGTTTGTTTCAAAGTAGTGCAAACACACTATATAAATTTAAAGGAGACAGCCGTGCTTAATTTGGAAGAACGAGGCCCTGAGCAGAATGACATTTTGGGGCCAAATTGCTGTTAAGCTCAGCACCTAACAGCACCACCTCTTTCCCTTTTATATTGTCCATGGTTCACACTTTTTACCATTTTGCATTTAACAAATTGTTTATTTTTTCCCCAGTATTTGTTTTCTGTAGTAATTCTAAAAAGCTTGAATATTGGTTTAAAAATATAATCAAAATATACGTTTCATATAAGTCGATACATAATTATCGATTAGTTTTTGTTTTAAATATCTGGCGTGACCTTTCCTGTTTTAGCCAGTTTTCACTCCCAGCCACCGAGTCACATTTTTTACAAAGGCTTACATGGCCCAGATGTTTTGGGGACCCCAAAAACATGCAAATATGTACACATTTTTGTTTTGCTTGCAAACGCAGTATTTTATTAAAGTTTCTATAGGAAAGTACTACACCCAGGGATTGGCGGGGTTTGCATGTTTCCAGCAGCATGCCTGGGATACCCTGCTCAGAGTACGTCACTTCAACCATGTGACTGACATTAACATAACACACTTGTTTCAATCTCGGGATAAAATGATATCTGAAATAATCAGCAGTCAATGAATCAACAGATATGGCTAACTTTAGAGAGTGTGATTAGTTATATTTATTGTGGCCTCAGCAAGCACAAACATAAAATCTGATCTCTTTAACAAGTCGTGTCTGATATACACCTGAGAAAAACTTTTCCCATTGCTCCTTATCGTGATTTATTCTTGGATGTTATAAACCTGGCATTGTGACTTTAAGATTTTTTTATTTATAGAAAAGGTGTCAGGTTTATGTGGACATTTTAAGACTAAACTATTCCCATGTAAACTAAATATATTGACTATCAAGCCATTTTATTTCGAAAAAGATAAATAAAAAAAAGAGAGAAAAACTTACGTGGGTAAGGCACCAAGCGTGGCCTTAGCCCAGGGGCCCACATCTTGCTAAATCCGGCCCTGCCGCCAGTGCCGTTCAAAGAAAGGAAGGCAGCAGTCGTAGCATGCAGCAAACACTTTGATAGGCAGCAGTGATTTTAGCTTAAGGTTCTCTCCGCCAGCGCTGTTAGCTACAAGTTAGAGCAGGTCGGCTATTATTTCTGTGAAAAGCTTTTTTTAGACCGATAAAAGTTAAGTGCAACGTCAACAAACTATTTTAAACTCCGCGTTTTTTCCCCCGTTTCTGCCGTATGCTTTTAAACAGTCGCGCGGACATATAGGCGAGCATTAGCTAAGCAGCAGATAAAGTGGGATAAAGGAGGAAAACTTACCAATTAACCCGCCGACCATGAAGGCGAGCGCCTGAAATAAAAGCAGAGTAACTCCCAGTATCACCAACTTTTTGGTGCTCATGTTCTCGATGATAGCTCCCGCCATTGTGAAAGAAATGTTTCGTTGAATTAAAAAAAAAAAAAAAACGAGCGAAAAGCAAATATTACTGTGGTGGAAGAAGGAGGAGAAAAGGCTGCATCCACGACAAGCAGGAAAGACGAGCTGAGCTGAGCTGAGCTGGGCCCCCTCCTCTGCTCTGCTCCTGCCTTTCAACTTCGAAGGAGGGGAAAAAAAGGCAGGAATCACATGACCGAATAGCGCCGTGCTTTATCCCCAAACAGCCAACACACACTAGACCGGGGAAGATCTGCGGAGCGCCACCGCATTGCAATAGAGGCTGGTAATGCAGGTTACGGTGCTGCCAGATGCCTGGAATTGCGCCCCCGCCTGCGGGCTATTTAAAGGAAGCTTTCAGGGGTCCCATCCCACCTAGTGTTCAATAGTCGGCAATAGACTTTTTCCACTGACATCTATCTTAACATAATTTAACAATAAGAATGGAATTTTAACACATTTGCTTTCAATATTATGAGTTCATTGATAGTAGTTTGCTAAAACCCCCAGCTTTCGTATTTATGTATATACATCAAAATTAGCATGTTTTATAATTTCATGTTCTTCTCTGTTCTAAGGCTAAAATGTGGACTCTTGAAGCACTGACTCCAGTCCATGCCTTGTGAATCTGCACCAAATGCCTGAATTGTCTTTACTGCACAGTCAAATCAACACTGGTTAGTTCTGCTTTGTGTACACCTTTGTCTGCCACACTTTTACCTTCCACTCAGTTTTCTACTCATTTATACACTTGGATTCAGCCCACTGTGAACTGCCAGTTTTTTTTAGGATAAACATTTTTTTTCTGTAGATTATACGCGTTGAGATGCTGTAAGTGAGGTATAAGTATCAAGGCGAGGCAAATTGTTTGTATAATACATTTCTACATTTCAGCAACTAGACTATTCAAATTGCTTTACATGATGAAAATATGAAACAAACAAAGAAACATTGCATTGGAGTGGGGCAATAAAGACGCTGTAAAGATGGAACATAAGATTGAAATTCATGTTTCAATTAATATTAATTGAGTGCAAGTGTAAACAAATAGCTTTTTCCCGTGGTTTAAAGAAACTCAGGGTTTCAGCATCTTTAAAGGTTTCTGGAAGTTTGTTCCAGATTACAGGAGGAGTCTGGTTGCCTTCAAAAGGACAGTGCGGATATAGATTAAGGTGTTGTCTTCCTTTTTTATTTATTTTCTTATTTGGCAGATGTTGCAGGATCTGAGTTTTTGGTGACATTTGAATTTCCCGTCTTTTAAAATGTTCACATACCCAAAGGTTTCAACGACAAAGTTTTATTTAAAAGCCATTCGCAAGAACATTTCAGGATCGTTTAAAATGGGATCGAACACACTTTGCGTTTACAAATGTCACACAGTGGGTCCTAAAATTCACAAGCAGGAAATTCAACAAAGAAATGCAGGATGTAACTGGAGTGTGTTCATACTAAACAAGACACAAACAGATGTGGCGGGTTTGTCGACTGACGCCGGCAGGACACAGAAACAGAGGGGATGTGCTATTTTTGGGTTTTTTTCATTTTGTTTTACGTTTTACCTGAGGTTCTTGGTAGGTATTATAATCCCTTGTTATACAAAGGCAACAAACTCTGACTGTAAGCTGAGCGAACCTGATAAATGTGGTCACATTATTATTGGCACTTAGGTATTTGAATAAAGCAGGACTTAATCTGCAACATGGAGAGCTGAAAGATAAGGAGCCGGAGTGCAAAGGACAAGGCTGGAGTTCTGTGTTCAGAAATGGGCCCGGATGCTCTCCAGTGGATCCTTGTCCCACATCTTGGGATCCCAAGCCTGGAACCAGCCAGTGAACGTGGGAGGCTCCACCCCCTGCTTGATGGTGGTGATGGGCAGTCCTTTTCGACCAGATGGATCCGAGTCCACGTAATCCTTGGCTGCGATACGAGAGGTGAAAAGAGAAAAGAAACAGAATTTTATAGCTTCTACTCTGCAGACAGTAGACGTTTAAAATTAAGTTTTAACATCTAGTTAATTCAGTCTTAATCAAGTCAATTCAGTTTATTTACACAGCACGCATGTCATCTCAAGGCTCAGCTCTGAACTTCGACTTCCAAGACAAATCAAACCCAGCATGAATATCTATTCTGTCCACGAAGTTAGGAGCTACAATGTGACGCTAGGGAGAATCTGGGTTTCCCTCCTGGATCTGGATCTAACATAAGACGGATGTAAAATAAGTGGAATCAGCACATCTTACAGCAACCTTTTGTCAAACAAAAACCTGAAAACCACACTACTTACGTTTCCAGCAATTTTAAAAGAATCGTCTATTTTTGTCACACATCTTACACGTGAAATTTAGCTTTGTGATAATTCTTTAGGGAGCCTGAATGACCAAAACATGATACATTTATCATCTTTCATTTAAGAGCCACCCCAGCTGTTCATTCAGAGTACCTAACAGAAGAGAATCCCCTCTGTGTTTGTTTACAGCTCTAATGTAACCAACCTATTTTGGGAGCCCCGCTTCTTTCCTCTGCATTCGCCTCGTTGCCAACCCAAAGGAAGAGCTGCAGGGAGCAAAGAGACACAATAAGTAAAAAGTTCAATCAGGCAGCCTACGGCCAACTGCGATGCTCAAATCAAAACCATGACTCTGCACAGTCTGTGAAGCTTTACGTGCTAAAATTACATTTCAGGAGTGAAAAAACTCTGATCTTACCTGATCCCAGGCATCCAGGATCATGACATCATCAGTGGCCAGGTCTGACTGTGTGAAGTCTCCTGGCACTTCTTCCACCTGAGCACCAGTGCAAATGGAAACTCAGATTGACAGCATGCAGATTTTACTAATGCATTACAGCTCAATAATAAAATGTCTTTAACTAATATATATTTAGCATCTCCGGATAAAAATGAAGGAAGTTGTTTCCCACTTACAATAAGTCTTCCGGTCTTGTTGGAGCAGCCGAACAGACGAGGAGGTCTGTCTGTGCTCTGCAGGCTCTTTGACGTCTGGTACTCCTTTTTGCCACCCAGAGTAGACCAAAAATCAGCTGGAAAGGAAGAGAAAACAACAGCTGTCAACTGAAAGTAGGTTGCTCCGTCTGGGCAGCCGACTATCTGCTTGCTTGAAGGTATGTAATTTTTCTTTATGCTAGTCCAATGAGTTCAAGTCCTCAGGTAGTGAGACGCTTAAAAAAGGACTGGATTGACCAGAGCTTTCTCATATGGAGCATTGACTAACACACCACTGCCCCACCCTCACCTGTTGCTGCACTGCTGGTCAGATGTCTAGCACAAGACAAATGGGACTGCACTTGCCAAATGCAAAGATAGTCATGTCAGCATATTTGTTAAAGGGGCAGTAATGTGTTTTCCAGGTATATGGTGCTATTTTAAAGCACAATTAAATAACTATGTTACCTTTTACTGCTGTAAAAATGTCATATATATAATTATGACTTAAAAGAAATTTTACTTCCTAATTACCACTTTGAAATTGGGTCTCTTTAAAAACTCCTACTCTTTCTGAAACTCCACCTTCAGGAAGTCATCAAAACGTCGCTCCTCTATTAACCCTTTAGCAAGTTACTTACTGAGAAGTAGATCATATAATGAGCTCAGCAGATGTGGAGTTCCACCAGGTGTTTGCTAATTGCTACTTGCTAGTCTAAAGGAGCTGAGCTGGAGAAGGCTGCTCTGAGGCGGAAGCTTGGAAACTGCACCTCTGAGGAGGAGCTGCGCCTCAAACGCGGGGCTAGGTCCAACCAAGTGTTTTGTACAGCTGAATGGCTGCCATGGAGATTAAGGGATTTCTCAAACATGCATGACAGAATCAAAGCCACACTCCAGGTATGTCTGTGATTGGGGAATAACATTATAACATGACGTAAAGCTCAAAAAAGTTGATTTTACATGATACTGCCCCTTTTAAGTCCTTCTTTCACTCCTGGCCCCATGCCTCAATTCCCAACATAATAAAACTCAAAATAAAATCATGTTGTCTTTTGGTTTTGTTGTTCCACACCAAGACTGTCCCTGGCTCCCATCTCGGTACCCATTAAAAAACAGGTTAGGTTTAGGAGTTCATGACCTGGTGGTATTCATGACAGGAAATGAATCACAGCCTTCTTGCTCTGGAGACTAGATGAATCATCTGCATCTAGTCAAATTAAAACCAGACCTGAAGCATATGTGTAATAAAATTATTCTTGTTATTTCTTTGTTTTTCTGTCTTTTATTATTTTATACAATGTATTGTATTGTGTATTGTGATTATGTTTACATCGATTGGGTAGTAAATACTGAACAGAAGACTCTATTTTCAAAAAATGTATTAAATTATTGTTGAACAACCAACTGACTAGTGTTTTCTCCCAAATTTTGCTGTCAAAATTTTGTGTGTAGCATGGCCACCAGGAGGAGTATGGAGTAAAGTAATTAGCCAAGTCAGTTGAGGTAAACTGCTTGTGTGAGCAAAAAAAATATCAGTCATTTCAGTTCGAAAGACTGGTAAAAAATATATATATATTTAGTTTTATAAACGCATAATATAATTCCACTTAGTTATTTTTCCCCAGTAATCGCCATGTTTTTTTTTTCAGTTAATGAAAATATTCTCTCAATTTCAGTTTTTTGTTATTTCATTAGTTTTAGTTAACTATAATAACTTTGATAGCCAGTTGTCCATCGAAGGAACCAGAGCTGGTCGGCTGGTAAGAATCTCATTAAATCGTCTTTATCTGCCTACATTGACTTTGATACCCACCTGGCTCCTTGCCCTCTGACACATTGCTGGGACTGCCACCCAAAAAGCCCACAACATGCTTGGCTGCGTTCATCTCCTCCTCACTGGCTCCTAAGCCTCGCCACACAAACAGGCCTTTCGGGGATTTCAGCACAAACACGTCATTGGTGTTCAGGTTGGAAGCAGAGGCCTTGACCTGAAGCGGAGGTAAAGAAAACTTAGAACCTGTGCTACACCCCATAAATCATCATCCCTGCACACCAACTCACCTCCACGGCCCGTGTGGCACCGGATGAGCTCTGGCGGATGTGAAAGAGACGAGTGGCGGCGGCCTGTGACTGCCCGTCTTTACGAGAAGTTCCGCCACTGTGGATGATCATGGGTTTGCCCTGGAAGATGCTCATCAGGTGGGGAGGCTCTTGACCCTGAGTCACTCTCACCTGTGGATAAGTGGAACTAAGTTATTTATTTAATCCAAAGGAGAGGGCAGCAGCTTCTCCAGTTACTGCAACTGGGTCACAGTTGCAGTAATTGCAGTTCCACATATTGGAAATGTTCTTCAGGTTATAGAAGGCTGACTTTATAACTGTCTTTATGTGACTTTGAAGGTTCAAGCCTGAGTCCATCACTACTCCCACTACATACACTGGTAACTAATTGCATTATTTCTTATAATCCGAGCGGAGAAATAAGAGGGGCACTAAGATGGAACCTTGGGGTACCCCTCATATGATTTCTGTCTGATGAAAAATCACATACTGGCACAAAGAAGTCTGTTCTTTAGGTAAAACTCAAACCAGTCATGTACTGGATCAGAGGGTCGTTTCAGTAGTATATCATGGTACCAACAGAACCATGATATACTGTGATAGGTTTCCCCACAGTTCATATTTGCATGCATGCAGATGTCATTGAACACTTTGACAAAGGCAGTCAACTCAATATTCTGTTTATTTGAAATTTTTCTTCTTATGCCTGTAATTCACTGTTCATTCACTTGTTGCCATGGTTGTTAAATGATTATACATTACATGAAGCTAACAAGTCCTGCATCAAATGAGTCAAGACATAAAAACTCAGTAGAGTAGGTTTATTTTAGCATAACTTTAAAACTTGTTATCACTAAGGAATTAAATTCTTATACATTGGTGTTCTTTTAAAACGCTACTGTGAAATTATAGTTTGTTAAAAATTTAAGTCACACTGCCCTCTGGTGTGTATCTGCAGTAGTTATTTTTGTTCGTGTTATCAAATATTCCTTTATTTAATCAGGTAAACCCCGTTGAGATCTAGATCTCATTTTCAAGAGGGACCTGAGCAAAGAATTTGCAATACATAGCAACCTGGTTACATGATAAAAACAATTAATATTTGACTGGATTTTTAGATTAGTATGGCACTAGAGTTCTATTTTATGTGATCCTTATCAAGTTACAGCTATTTGTCAAGTTGTACCTAAAGTTGGGTGAATACATTAAAAATAAAGCAAATTTCATATTTTCAGTCCTCTAAAGGTTTTAATGTCTCATTAAATTTCAGTTTTCAAAATAATATTAATTTAATCACATTTTTCATTAGAAAAAAAGAAAATCTTCCCTTATCTTTTAAGGGACTTGCAGATGCAACTTAGCTTAATCTGGTAGAGTGCATCAAACTGTGACATTTTTGTTTGAGCTGTACACTGCCCCTTTTGTAAATGTAGTTTGTTATTATGATCTATGACTTTCAGAACTAGATACCAGTCTGCTCTGTTTGCCTGCATAGCCAAGAGGTGTCTGTGTGTGTCGTGTTCCAACCTGAACTGGGGATCCTCCCATTGAGTCATCCAGCTTCACTGTGAGGAAAGCTGAAGCCGCCAGTTCATCCTGTGTGCATTTCAGCCCCTGCCTGACAGAGGAACACACACACAGTCTGAGGAATTCTACGCATCGCCAGCATTTCTAACTTTGTCTGTGTTCCAGTTCCTCACCAGGTGTAGATTATGTGTTGCTCCCTGCTCCCCTGTCTGTAGCTGTAGAGGATGAGGTAACAGTCTCCGCCGTAGAAGTGGCCGTGAGTAGCAGGATCCACAAGGACCTTATCCCCGCCTTCCACTCGCCAGATCTGAACACCAGAGAATGTTTTTTTTTCCCACCAAGGTTATTATAGTTAACGAGAACGAACAGCATAACGAAAACTGAAATTGAGGAAACACTTTCGTTAACGGAAATAAATAAAAACAATGATCAATGGGGAAAAACTAACTGGAACTATGTTGGGCATTTATAAAACTAACTAAAACATACAGAAATGATTGAAATAATAGTCTTTGGTTTTGTATTTAATAATCTATCTCAAACTGAGGTGAAACTGATATATTTTCCCACACAGGCAGTTTATGTGAGCTGTCGGCAGAACAAAATGACGACAGCAAAAGCTGAGAGAAAACACAAGTCAACTGACTTGTGTTTAACAATGTCTTTAATGTCTTTAATTACAGTTATTCAACTGTAATTAAAGACATTTTGTGAAAATGAAATCTTCTGTTCAGTATTCATTACCTAATTGATGTATACATAATCATAATAAAAAGACATGTTGTTTGACCTTTTTGAATTCTGCACCTTATAATTAACCAAAATATGAAAAACTAAAACTACTACTACATTAAAAAACTAAGCTAAATCTAAATAATATTTACACTGCAAGAACACAAACTAACTTACAAGTAACTTTTTAACAAAGTTATTATAGTTAACTTTTAAGTATTTTTCTCTAGATTCTGGAATACTGTATATATTTTAGAACATTTGAAATAAGACAGAACTAACTTACAAGTAGCTAAAGGCAGATTATTTATAACAACACATTTTTCCCATGTCGTAAGTGAAATAATCTGCCTATAGAGCTAGTACGTTTTCATCAATATTAAGGAATTATTGACTTAAAACAAGCTGGGACATGTTAAAAAGTTACTTGTAAATTAGTTTTGTCTTATTCCACATGTAATAAGATATTTTCACCAGAAGCTTGACCAAAAATACTTGGTAAGATTTTGTGTTTTTGCAGTGTAACTAATAATAACTAATAAAAACAAGAAAACACACTCTTAAAACTAGTTAAACTAATGACATTAGACAAACAAAAAGTAACAGCAAAATTAAACTAAACTATCCTGAAAAACCAAAAACTATCATAACCCTGTTTTTCACACAGGCTGGCGACCCGACTCTCTGTGCCAGGTTGCTTTTAGAAACACACTCCTACCTGGATCTTGCCTTTGCCATCGTCCACCATGCCATGCTGGGCAGCCATGGTTGTGTTTGTGTGCAAGGTGGAGGCATCAAAAGGCACTTGTTCCACTTTGGCGATGCGACCGATAGCGTAGGCCTTACTGGGTCCTGTTGTCTCATCCTTGTCCCTCCAGTCGCTGAAGAACTGCTTGAACAAGGTCGTTTCTGCTCCGGCAGGAAGGACTTGAATCTGCAGGTGTAACTTGACTGTTAGCTTTAGCTTATCAACACTTTGTGGGATGTTTTTGACTGGTTAGGCATGCAGGGACCTTACCTGTGTTTTATTGCTGTAACCCTTGTCTTTGATGAACTGCTGTCCTGCAGACATGGCGGCTTTACGCTCAGAAGCATTGGCCTTTGGACCTGTTAAAGTTAAAAGGAGAAGGCCATTAGTTTATACTGTGGTGCAATTCTAATTTAATTAAATGATTCGTTAAAAAAAAAAAAGACAGCAAGAACTAAAATGTAGTTTTAGTTCATGTATGGCTTTCCACTCATCATTGTCATAATCATATTATTTTGGATTTTTACTATCACTTTAAGTTGTGCTCTAGAATTGTAGCAGCTCCGTTATGTTAGCTGTGATTTATTCTTTTCATAGACTTTTGTTCATATTTTTTTTTGGTTGAGGTGTTGCATGTTTGCACAACTGTCCCCTCTGGTTTTAGATACAGTGCAGCTGGCAGGACTTTTGTTCTTAATTATTACTTCTGGACAGTTGTTATGATGTACAACGGTGGCAGCAAGATTTTGCTTTTCACAACACGGCCAGCTGATTAGCATCTCAAACACTCAAATGTGTGAATTTTGACCCCGAATCCCGAAAGAGTTCTAAAGGGGTCTTCTTGGAGGCAGAGCTTTACCAAAAAAAAAAGTGAGAAGGAAGAAGTTCACACCATCTCTTTCATCGATCATAACAGACAAGGATCATATCCGCGACTCCATCGTCAGACAGATGAGAGAGGAGCGGCAAAAGCAAATGAGGTGGATGAGCAATGCTTGCCTAATTTTGGAGCTTTTCCAGAAATGTCAATTAATGTGCATTGTCCCTACCAAGTAAATTCAATTCAAATTAAACTAAATTTGCTATGTTCATCTTTCTGATTGACTGTCAGTCAAACTTATCAAGCAGCTTTGCTCCTCAAGCTAATGTGGCGAGCTTGAAGATCAAAGATACAATAGTCCAACATTAATGAGGTGTTTTGGCCAATGATGGGTGGATTTAAACCCAGGAGTGTCGCTTTAATAATTGTTCTGCTACATCATCAAGATATGAACACTTTTGGTACCCTTCCAAACAAAGATGTTCCTGTCCACCCCATTGTCCAGGATGTAGCACTCCTCAGGGGACAACATGGCCTGTTTGAAGGGACTGGACGGAGCCACAGCCGTCACCTTCATGGAGCCAGAGGCATCTGAGATCTGAAGAGCAACAACACACAGTGACATTAAAATTCATTGAACATGCAAACAGAAAATCTGTGATTTGTAGACTGTAGTAGAGTAAAACAGCTTTGTTTTAGGAGGTTCCATGCAGTTATTAGACTTTACAGTCAGTTTAATATTTACCATGTAGAGGGCGCCCTTCTTCCTGTTGGAGGTGTCCACCTGGTCATCATCAGGAGTGCTGGGAGCGATGGTGGGTTTGGATCCTAGAGCCTGAACAAACAAGCTGAAAAGTCAGTCACTGTGATTTTGTCTCCATCAGGAAATCAGCAGAATGGCAGCAGTTTGACTGGTTGATGTGAGGTCCCTCTAACTTCAGCCAGATCAAAACTAAACTTAAAAAAAAGATCAATCTCAAACTTCCCTCCTGTCCTCGGGTTCATTATTCCTCTGCGATGTAAAGGAATTGTTTACGATGTAACCGTGGCTCAGAACTGGCACAGAGACAAAGAGCATCTTTGTGTCCGCCCGTTCCCACGCCAACCAACATTAATTCCACAGAACGAACCTCTTTGAGGCTCACACTCGATGTGGTTCATCAGGAAAAATGGGGTAAAAAAAAAAAGAGGAATGTGAGAATGTTTCACCTCTATGATGTCAGAGGGCTCGCCTCCCTCCTCCACCATGTGCACCTTGGCTCGGCCGTTTCTCTCATTGTCTCTGATGTCGATGGCCACCTGGGAGGCCTTGAGCCGCTCGAAACGGTTACACTCACTGCCGCACCACTGATACACATCCTGCAGGACGGGGAGAAAAAGAGAGGAAAGGATGTTTGAACCCTCAACTGTCTGGAAAGACAAGAAGACAGGAGCATCACCTGCAGCATCATTTATGACTTTAGGAGTCAAAAGACCTTCTGGGTGTAGAGTAACAGGCCGTCACCCTCTGTCCAATTTTTCCCTAATTCAAAATTATATAATCCAATCAAATTTTATTTGTATAGCACATTTCAGCAACGAAGCAGTTCGAAGTGCATCATAAAAACACAAAAATCAACAATTGAAACATTACATTACATTTATTCAACACCAGATACAGTGTGTTGCAAGACTATTTATCCCCTGTAGTGGAACATTTTAAGATTACCACATGATTATAAGTAAAACAATGCCTAACAGTATAATGATTCTTGTGTAATGCACATGCCCATGAAACAGTCTTCTGACGCCATTTCTCTCACCTTGGTGTCACACCAAGATGAGAGAAATGGCGTCAGAAGACTTTCTCTATTAAATTGTTTCTATATTGCACCCTCATGATGTGCTTGACTCCTCTAGTGAAAGAAGATACATGTGCTTCAAATCTGTTCTGTAACCAAGTAGATTGTCAAGCTATGTGAATGGAGTGAAACCCTCCCTATAAAACTGTATGCTGTGTTCTGATCCAGGTTCTTTCTCCTGACTGTGTTCAGTGAGCAGAGACTTCAAATGCTATAAAGCCTTTGAATAAATACTGATTAAGAATGTATTCTTTCTCTGGTTCTTTGGGTTTTGAAACAGTTTTTCCTCACTCTTTGTTAAAGAAAACTTTCCACAACAGTTTGACGTCACAAACGGGATCCAGTGAGTTGGAGAGATCGAGGGCGACGGGAGATCAGATGCATTAGGAGTTTGACTTCAGTTCACCTCCACATCAAACGAAGGGAGTCTGAGGTCTCGTCCCCATGACTGGCTACTGACCGGATCCATAAGAACCTTAACAGTGAGGACTGTTTCAATTGGGTTCAGTTGTTGTTTGTTTGTTTGCTTTTTATTTATTTCTGCTGGGACAGGCTCAGACTGCTGGTGAACAAAGGTTAATACTAAGTAGGGAGTAAGGATAATAATCTAAAGAGTAGATAGTGGGTATTTTTATTCTTTTTCCACCTTTAAGGGAAGAAAGTAATTATCTAAAAGTTGGATACTGGCTACTTTAAATCTTTTTTCACCTTTAAGTAAAGAAAGTAGCTATCTAGAAGGCAGATAGTGGGTGTTTTTAGTCTTTTTCACCTCAAAGAGAGAAAGTAAAGAAAGTAACTATTTAAGGGAAGATAGTGGGTGGTTTTTAGCATTTCTTTAAAGAAAGAAAGCCAGTGGAGAGACGTATCACTGAAAAAATGTGTTCTGGATCCTCAAAGAATCCGGAACACATTTTTCCGGAGTGGCCTGATCATACATGACCTAAATATGACATTATTTCAGACTATACATATATATATATATATACATATGTATATATATATATATATATATACATTCACATTTACAGTGATTGACCTCATTCAACAGAGGTCCAGCAAACTAGTGCTAGTCGTCTCATAATAAGTGAATGGAGATCACCTGAGTGCATTGTGTGTCTCAAAGACACTTGAGTATGGAAGGTCCATTCACTGATTCCTCTGTATCCCTGGTTACCACTACAGTATGAAGACTAAGCAACCCTCCAACTAATCACAGAAAAGATCTAAGTCAGGGGATGGATATAAAAAATCTCAAAGACCCTACACTTTCACTTTAAAATTATAAAAAACCACCAGTAGAATCAAAATGATAGTCATAAAACCTTATACTCTGAACAAATTATGAAGTTATCATTTATCCGGCTGGACATTCAGAAGCATCATACGGACTCTCACCTTTCCCAGGTCGATGATGAAGCAGTCTCCCTTGTTGAAGCTGGACCAGGACATTTCCACCTCTGTTGCTCTGATGGCTCTGCGGCCCTTTACGTGCAGCAGGCGCTTCACGTTCATGTCATTGGTCACCACGTGCTTGAAGCCTGAAGCCACGCCCCCTTTCTGCAGAAGAAAGTCACAGCTGAATGTTGGAGAGCATTCCAAACTCATCACACGGTCCAAACACGTACTTTGTGGTGGGAGGAGAATTCTTTCAAATTAAATAAAGTTTGTTTGTAGAGCAAATTTCAGCAACGAGGCAGTTCAAAGAGCTTTATGCCATAAAGTAACTGTTTTGTCAAATGTTATCATCAAAATCATCAAGCAAATATCATGCATTGTATCAGTTTCAACCACAGAACATAAAATTTCAACTTTTAAGCACACTTCATTAAAAATGATCGAATAAATAAAAGATTTATTAGAACAGGAGCCACATCAACCATTCAGAGCACTTTACACTCAGTCACACCGTTCTGATCTGTAGATGTTTGGACTTTTAGATTCAGGTATTTTCTGTTTTGATCATTTCTCTCTCATTTGCTTTCTTATATCTGGTCATTTTAGTTTATTCCTTGTGTTAGTTCAGTTTGTGTTTTGTCCCTGTTTTTCTTCTTTACCTCACTCTCAGCTGACCATCCTGCTCCCTGTCCCAGCTGTTCATCATTCCTTCACTTTCCCACACCTGTTTCACTCCTCTGTTATACCCACTCTCTCCTCAGTATATTTTAGCTCCCCGGTCACATTGTTTTGTCTGCTGGCTCCTTCTGCTGCTTTTCATTAACACAGGACCTTTTTAACCCTACAGAATAAATATAACCAAATTAGGCAGATAAATTAACTTATAACATGGGGGAAATTTCTTCTTATAAGTGAAATAGTCTGGAATTAGTACTCTTTTAAAATCAATGTTAAGCAATGGTTGAGCTCCTAGCTGTAGCTCAACAGTTACTTGTTAGTTACTTTTGTAGCATAGCAAAACCAGGTTTTAGAAAACATGCAGATTAGCTCCTGATGGGACGTGTTGGAGAGGAGCAGTGTGACTTCTTTGGCAGCGGAGGTTGATGGAAACTAAAGCTGTCATTTCATGAAAACAACAATAAAGGGAGGCATGCAGTTCAGTGGCTGGTTCAGTGGAGCTTTCTGTGGCATGAGTCAGACCTTCAACCAGAGACGGATCACTAAATTCAGAGGCATTCGCTGTTCGGACCTCCAAATGAACACCAGATTTATGCTGTTCTTCCCGCTGTGTGGTTGTTAAAAGTTTCCACGGTAACAATCCAGCCCCTGTTGTTTCCCAACAATGGAGTTGCCAGCCCTGGAAAAGCTGATGAAGTTTGGTTCTGTTGCTGACTGTGAAAGGGCGTCTGGACCAACATGTGCAGCTCAGTTTCCAAACTCCAACTGAAGTAGTAAACAAGAATTTGAACTAATTGCATTCAGCTAAAGCTTAGCTTGTAGGTGTGGTTTGTTGGTGTGTGTGTGTGTGGGGGTGTGTGTGTGGGGGTGGGTGGGTGTGTGGGTGTGTGTGTGGGTGTGTGTGGGTGTGTGTTTGTGTGTGTGTGTGTGCAGGCGTGGGCGTGTGCATGTGTGTGTGTGGTTACGTGCACTAGTGGGGGGGTGTGCGTGGGTGTGTGTGTGTGAACTAGATTTTTATATCCTTATGGGAACCTATTTCTGTGTACAATGTGAGGTTGTGGGGACCACTGCTCCTTGTGGGGACATTTTTCTTGATCCCCCTGAGGGGAAATGCAGTTTTTGGGTTAGGAGTAAGGTACGTGATGGATGGGGTTTGGGTTAGGGTTAAGCTGTAGAAAATTAATGCAGGTCAATGTAAAGTCCCCACAAGACATGAAAACATGACTGTGTGTGCATGTGTGTCTAAATGAGAAACACATGGCTGGTAAAAGTGGTTTGGCTTTGTGCTTCAGATGTCCCCCTTTGAACTAGCTGGTTGGGTGAGTTAAAGCCAATCAAAATCAGACACACCCCGAAGCTGAAGTGGCTCTCAGCGGAACGTGTTGCGTGTTCTCTGAACTTCTAATCATAACTTCCTCTGTGCCAAAGTTCAGAAGACATAGCAATCATTAAACAGGGTAATTATGTGTAGGTCATCTGATCATAGCTTCTTCTTCTTCTTTTTCATTCCATTGGTCATTCTGACTCTCACAGTGTATGTGAATTTTGTTCCCTTTTATTTAACCTGGTAAAACTTTAACTAGAAGCAGCAAAAAGGTCAAAACAAAAAGAGATTTACTTCGTCATTCAGTCGTCAACTCAGTGCTGAAGTTTTGTTTTATTTATAGAACATAAAGTTTTGGGACTGATGAGCTGCATGATGCCGGGATAATGGGACGTCCTTTTAGTAAATAATTGTTAATTTGCAATAAATCAGCATTGAAAACATGCTTTACATTGTGTGATAAAAATAAAAAATAACTGCCACTTGTCAGCTTCCTTGTAGACAAGTTTATTTACAACCTGCCCGTTTACACACATCATCACATTACATCCACGAACTTCATGGGGATTTTATGTGATCGACCAACACAAAGAAGAAGCACATGTTAAATAATTGGAAGAAAAATGATGCATAGTTTAAGAAATAAAAAGATGAAATGTACGGCATGCATTTGTATTTATCCCCCCATTCATGCTACAGCTTTCAGATTTCTAGTTTTCAAAACAAGGCATCCTTTTCCACCCACTTTACAGAAGTATTACTACTTCATAACGTGATACGTGACAGACTTAAGCGATAAAATACAGTGACGTTTGTGGCTGTGACATAAGAGAATCAGCACGAGTTCAAGAGGAAAGAACAGTCTCGCAAATGATACCAAAGAGTTATCAAATTTATCATTTAAATTCATTTATTTGAATTTATTTGTATGTTATTTTTATCTTTGTTCTAGAGTTTAAAATATATTTCTTTTTTTACATAAAGTGTAAAATATGAAAAACTTTTAATGTTTGTTTGAGTGTTATTAGCTTGTGTTCTAGTGAACGCCGGTTCTTCATGTTGTTTCCATGATGAGGGGGTATGAGTTCGAAAACAATCCTCACTCGTGCCAACTGATAGTGAAATACTTCTCTATAACTTGGTTCATGGTTGAAAACCACTGATTTATTCCCTCTATTTTCTGTAAGGTTGATGGTCCTTCTATTTATCTCTAAAATACTCAACTTCAAAGGGACTTCCATCATTTTTGGAACAGCTTCAGTAGTTATAAGATGAAAATGCAGTCTTAGATCTCCTAAGTTCTTTTCTTAACAAAAGGCGGCAGAGATTTTGCCTCTGCTGGACATTAGTGAGAAACAGGAATTGTAATGATTATGAGAGTGCAAATGAACCCTAAGTGAGGTTTTCAACATTATTTCCAAATGTGAAGACATGCATATATAGAAAAATAGTTAAAACGGCTATTTAAGGCAAATATACAGGATTACGAAATTATTTTAATGAAGGTCACGTCTCAACATATTTGATTTTCACTCAACTGTTTCAGGATTTTGTTTTATTCCACGCCAGGAAATGTTCCAATTTTTTGTTAAAGGATGTGTGTAAAAAGGTAAGCAATGAAGAAAGTTATTGATTGTATTTGATTAACAGCTGAAAGGATCAAAAACAAAGAAAAGGTGAAAACAATGTTGAAAAGAACACAAACATGTTTTATATTATCGGGTTAAAATACATATAAACCAGATAATATTGTGCCCAGTCAGAGAGCGAAGCTCACCTGGTACTTGATTCCTGACTTAAAGTATCCCAGGAAGGTGTTGGACTCATAGTTCTGCACCTCCCTGTACTGGACCGGCCCACCGCCCAGGAAGTCGTCCAGCTGCATGGCAAAGATGGCCGCCGCTCCACTCTCATCCTGCGAGCACTCGTCGCCTGCAGAGGACAGAGACAGCAGCTCTCTGTGTTTCAGAAGGACTGAGCTTCTTTCAGAGCAAACGGCTGCTCTCAGGTTGGTTTAGTCACATTAACCAAACACACATATCCTGAATGACACATTGCTTTATTCCACCTTACCAGACTTTATTTGTATTTCTGTGGTTTAAAGACATTTTCCTGCTGCATTACACACAGCGGTTTCTGTTTTTGGGTCCCTGTTCTTGTTTTGCAGCTGAAGCATTCAGGGAACAACTGACTCCAGGTTTAAGTTCAGAATGTTCAGAGTAGTTAAACCTGACTGGCTGCGCTGGGGGGGCGGAAAATGAAAACCACAGAGAAGAGAAAATCCTAATGGAATTTCACAAGCAGCTCTGACTTTCAGGGTAGAATTTTTCAGCTTGCCATACAAAAGAGGATGTTTTATATCCTCTTCTGGATACAAAAGAGAATACAATAGCAAGTCAAATAGCAAGTTCATCTTGCTATTTCAGGATGAAATAGCAAGATGAACTTGCTATTTCATCTTGTTTTGGTTGTTTTGTGTGTAAGCACTGTGTTGCATGCATGCACAATACTTGCATCAGCTTTGGAGGAAGTGAAATTTAGAATTATCATAGCAAGACATTAAAAAGCACTGTAATGCATAAACTGTGAAAGACCGATGCAAAGTTGTGCATTGGTCTAAAGTAAAAGTAAGAAAAAGAACCCATGGTGTTAAATTTCTTTTAAGTGTGGTGTGCATTTGTATTCAATCCCCCAGAGTCAGAACTGCAGAACTATATTTTGCTGCAGCTGCAAATATATATATTCTTCGGAAATTTCAGATATGGTCACCATCCCAAAATATTGGCCTATGTCATTTTTGGACAAAAAAAAAAACTTCTGGAAAAAGATGACTTGGGCCATTCATTTAAGAAGGTGATGTCATGCCACCAAATCCCAAATGGATTCAGGTCTGGACTTTGACTGGGCCACTCTGACACCTTTATGTAAGCCTTTCCATTGAAGCTCTGGCTGTATGTTTAGGATCATTGTCCTGTTTGTCTTTTCTTTGAAAATGTTCAAATGGCTATGAATAATTTCGTTAGTCAATGTCAAGAAATAAACATTGCATTAGAAAATGAATAGTGAAATCATTAAAATCTACAGTCAGGGCAGACTTAGAATACGTTTTGTCCTGCAGGAGCTCTCTCAGTCGTCTTGGGGTTTTATGTGTGTTTTATGTGTGTGTTGCAGTCTCACCCAGCCACATGTGTATGTTGTAGGACGGTGCTGCGGTGGTGAAGAGCAGCAGGTAGGCGTCCCCCGTGTAGAAGCTGCCATGCAGCCCTTTGGGGACGGGCTTGAGGTCCATGTCCTCAATGCGCCACACCTGCAGCCCAGGGCCCTTCCCCGCGTCTTGAAACTCCTTGTGGGAAACCATGATGGCTCTGAGGGGAGAGATGGGAAAACATGGAGATGCAGGAGAGACTAAAGTTTAAGCTGATTTAGCCTGGAAAGAATTTGCAGAACATAGATGTTTGTGAACCTAAAGGCAGGATAGATGGTAAAGAGTCAGAAAACACACAGCCAGCATAAGCACACAGTGACAAGTAGGTTCTATTTTAGCATCAGTGTCATGACGTGTTTCCTGAGCAGCGCTCATAAACAGGGGATGTAGTGAAGAACAGAGAGAGCGGAACCTGCTGTGGTTATCAGTTATTAACTTGTGATCTATTGTCTTATTTGAATATTTGGTGCTTTTATAAAACTAGATAAGTCAGTTCTGAAAAACCTCACTTCTCCCCACTGCTGGGGATAAGTGCATCCTCAGGTATTGTTATCTTAATCGAAAGTGAAAAAAGTGAATCAGTGCGTCCCTAATAATGAGCAAAAGCATCAGTCGGGTATTAAGGACAAATAAAAACAACGTTAGTGTGCATTAGAAGTGAGCTGCTAACGTTCTTTGGTCACAACCTGGAAGTGAAACTTGATTTATTGTATCTTGGCCACGGCGCCATTAGCCCAACACTTTGCTCACATTTGAGGATGTTGTGGCTTTTTGAAAAAAACACATGACAATGACATTTGTGTGAAAATGCTCTAGGTGTCCTATCTGGTCACTTACTGCTGAGGTGAACTAGCACTGGCCGCACCAACAGGGTATGAAAAATGATAAATGAATAATGATAAAAGATGTCCCACCCAAAAAAAAAGTTTTGGAACCCCATATTGGAACCAGTGGGTCTCTGAGGTACCGGTGAAAACCCAAAATGTGACCTTAATCAAAGTCCATCAAGTGCTGGTTAGTGCTGTCTGCTGACCGATAATACTGCTGTGACTGTCGGACGTTCCAGTTACTGCCTGTATCGCTACTCCACCTTTTAAAACCAACGTTTGTCATCCAGGAGCTCCAACAGGAGAATAATACCAAAAGCACACCAAACCGGCGTTGAAACACAGAAAGCCGGAAGTTTCAGAAACACTGAAGTTTTACAATGAGCCGACCTCATTTCTACTAAAATGAAGCGGCCATTTTTAAAAGCTGGATCAACGCAATCTGAATGAGCTAGATAGGAAGAGAGGTCGAGCTGACGGTCAGAATTATACCAAGTGCTATCAAAATAAAGGTGGGTGTGTTTGGATATAATTGAGCCTGTATGTATAATTCTGACCCTCCTTTGATTAGAGACGATGTGCTTTCATTTCAAACTGGTGCATCCAATTCTTACTGTTGCAGTTCATTAACCCATTAGCTGGCGGTATCCCATCCATGGGACAAATCTAGTTTGTTTGAATATTCTGCCTTTTTCGCCGCCAGTAAAGGGGTTAATGTAATTTGTTGGAAAATTATTCCACCCTGGGATCGATTGCATCACTAAAAGTTATGAATTTATTATGATATTCATACTGATGATGAGCATGGGCAGCCGACTGTAAAGTCACACTGTAAAAAATGAACTGCAATATTTGGTTGATTTAGCCTGTCACACAGAAAAAATGCTACCGGATTTTTTTTGGACTATCAGCCGCTACTTTTCTCCCACTCTTTGAACCATGTGGCTTTTAGCCAGCTGCCGCTTTTCTGTGGATTTTTCTTCAGCCGCCAGGGGGCTCTTTAGCAGGACGTGAATCAGTGGAAGTCAAAATTGGAAATCAAAAACTAAATACTTAATTTCGAGCTCAATATTAAACATTTAATATTTGCAAACTAAATATTTAGTTGTTTTTTTTAACTAAATCTTTAATTTACAAACTAAATATTTAACTTGTGAATTAAATATTTAGTTTGGTGAAAATGCTAAATAAATCAGAAATATTGCTTTTTTATTTATTTTTTTATCATAGATGAGTGCTCCATCTGTACTATTTTATTAAATAAACACCTGAAAGTGTAAAAAGTAACTCTTCCTGTTTTGATTCCGGGCCGTAAGCTATAACCCTATATAGCTTATAGTGGATAAGCTACAGTATATCCACATCTTTATGTGGACAGATCCACATCTATAAAGCTATCAACAGATATGTAATCAGCATCTGTGCTCAAACAAACAGGCTAATCACCTTGTAGCCATGGTGATGAGACTGGCCAACCTTTTAAAGTCACATCCGTTTTTTAAGCAGCTCTTAGGATTCCCATCAGACTGAATGGGGCCCGGTAGAATTTAATTTGTGGGGCCCACAGATTGATGAACATTTAAGACAACAATGAGTCAAGAATACATTTCTTGAGTTGACTAGTTCATCCTGTCAGATATTATTTATTATAAGTAGAGTGTTGCAGAATCTGAACGTGAAAATAGTCCATTACTCGTTGAGATTGCTTTGCAAACAAAGTGGGTATGAAACATAAACCTCAACTACAAATGAGAAAAGATTAATTCACAGAAGCAGAATTAGAATCAAATAAAGACTTATTTAAAAATAAACCATCAAATTATACTATTTTAAATCTTGCATTCGCATGTAGACCACGTCAGTTCTTAATTTCACATTTTAAATTTCAATGAATACATTTTTTAAAATTGTTTTACATCTCCATTTTGAAAAACATTACAGGAAAAAAACATGCTGAGATATTTCCTGTGTCATTCAGGAGCTCTCGGACGCCCCCCGGTGGCCTGGAGGCTTCCTGCAGCGGCTTAGTTGCGTATTCGTCTGGCCGGCTCTGTTAAGCATTACTAAGTCTGGGACTTTTAATAAATAAAAACTGAAAAGTGAGTGTCGGTACTCACTTTTCAGAGATTATACCGGCTGCCTTTTCCGTGATTACACAAGAGCCAGATTACACGTCTGCGGGATTACAGCTGCTGAGGGCCTGACTCCGTCTACTTCAGCAGACGGAGTCAGGCTGCATGATGTGCGCCAAGCTGATCAGAAAAACACACATGTCATCATAACGTTAAGGACTGTTATTACAGGGGAGTGTGCTCAGCTGAGTGTCAGCTCATCCAGCTCAGGTTTCAGAGAGGAAAGCGGACTTCCTGTAAGAGCTCCGCAGATCGATCAGCGCGGCCGTCCCGCTGTCTCCACTGCAGCGACTAATGCACTTTATCAACAGTCACTGCAGTTACACTGAGGGGGGCATGGAGCTAAGAGCATGCATGAAATTTACTCATTCATTCTTAATCTCAGACTTAATTTATTATTTTTATTATGAAATATGCATTAAAAATGAAAACAGACTCCAGTTTCCAGTGCATTTATTCTTTTCTTTCTTTTTTTTCCCCCGAGTAGTATATAAGATTCAAGAACTTTGCGCACTTTAACCGTATTTTGCACTCTATTTGATTTACTGCGGATATTATCAATCATAAAGACACCAAGATGTGCACCAATAACTGACCCCAACCTCTACAACCTCCTTCTGCTCTCACACTGCGATCGTCCCAGCAATCCCAGATCCCCCCCCCCCAAAAAAAACCACACACACACACACGCGCGCGCCCAACTACACACACACAGAGAGCCATCTGGAAAATCTCGCAGTAATCCTGCGAATCCCGCACAAGCAAAGAGCCCAAAGAAAGCAGCAGATGATCAGAAAAAGTCAGAACTCTGGAAGTAATCATCAGAATCATTCTGTAACAAAAACTGAACCGAATGTTCAGAACCCAAAGCAAACGGGTCACTCACAGTTTTATTTTAGGATGAATCACACAAGCAGAGGAGCAGAAGTGCCGCTGGAGGTTGGAGATGAAGGAGTGGGCCGTCTGAGGACGGTCTTTATGTTTTACTGTGAAGTTTAAAAAAAAGAGACGAGGAGGAGGAGGAAGAGGAAGGCTGGACCCGTGTCAGAGGAGGGAGGCGCACTGATTGGTCCGCAGCAGCAGGAGTAGATTTAGTCCTGTCACTCTGCGCCGTTTAGAAACCACTTCAGCTTTTAAATGTCAGTCAACATTATGGCCACCGAAAGGGGAGGAAGAAAACAAAAATCTTTCACCCCGAGTTAATCTCTCTGCGTGAAAAGTTTAAAATAGCAAATCATTATCATTTGGTCAGAGTTCCCTGCCAACTTCCTGGCATTGTTTTTTTTTCTTTTCTTCTTTTTGGGAATCGCCAAATATGCCTTAAAGTGGCAGTATTATGTTAAATTATTAATATGTTAATAGCAATAATGTTCAACTTGGTTTTTTTGGCTTTACATCATGTTGTAATGTTATTCCCTCATCAAAAACATTCATGGAGGGTTGCTTTTATTCTTTCAAATTTCTTGAGAAATCCTTTAATCTCCATGGTAACTATTCAGTTGTGCAAAACGCCTGGGTGGACCTAGCTCCGCCTACAAGATGCAGCTCCTCCTCATTGCTGCAGTTCCCAAGAGTCCTTCTGGTAAAGCAGCCCTGGCCCACAACTCCGCCTCTCAGCTCCTTCAGACTAGCCAGCAGCAATTAGCAAACACCTGGTGGAAGTGTGCATCAAATGAGCTCATTATAGGAGCTGCTTCTCATAGTAACGCTGGTAAAAATGTTGTTAAAGGGTTAATAGAGGAGCCATGTTGTGATGACTTCCTGTAGGCGGAATTTTCAGAAAGAGTAGGAGTTTTTAACGAGACAGAAGCCCAATTTGTAGTTGTTAATTTAAGAAGTCAAATTTCTTTTAAGTTATATTTGACATACACAGCATTTTATAACAACTGATGTTAACATAGTTACTCGATTGTGCTATAAAATCTCACTGAGTGCCTAAAAAAATACATAACACTTCCCCTTTAAAGGCAGTCACCCATCTGTTCACCTTGTGGTTTTTATTTTGTTGCTCCAAGGCTTCATGCGTCAGGAAGAGAGAGGGACATGCAAACTGTGTGCCTGTGGGTCCTGTCTATGTACTCCAGCTTCCTCCCATGGTCCATAATCATACATGTTAGGTTGAGTGGTTGCTTTGTTGTTGTGTATGCAGGTGTGTGTGTGTGGACCACTGACTTGCCAAGAAAGTGACACATAGTTTTTCAATATGGTCAACATATTTTGTTTTTGGGTTTTTTTAACAACAAAAAAAACTGTCAATAAAAGGCTGCTAGCACTTTAAAAAAATCAGGGGAAAAAAAGAAGTACAGGGATGTATGTGTGTATGTGTGTGCATCAGGTTTTCATATACATAGATTATCTGTCTCATATTATACTGCCATGGCATGGTGACAGTTTCAACAAATATGCAAAACAATCTTTTTGATAAAGTTACGTACTGCAGCTTTAATGGCATCAGAAGTCATAATCCTTCAATCATAAGTTCAACATTTCTATTCTAATAACGTTACAGTATTTTTATATTATAATCTGTTACACTATATTATTATTACTAATATCGTTGTGATTGTTAATCTTGGACATATTTTTTATGAATTTAATTATGCTGTTAGACTTGAATTTCCCTCCAGTAAGACAATAAAGTTTATTTTTATTCTATTCTAGACTAAAGCAGACATGCAAATTAAGCCTTTCAGATTTTTATTTGGAAACTATTTTAAAAACCATGTATCATTTTTGCTTTCACTTTAAAATGACACACTGCTTTGTTTTGGTCTATCATGTAAAAATCCCAACACTGATATTTGTGACTCCACTGTGAAAAAATGTGGAAGCAGAACTTCCTCCTAGATGACCTCACCTAGCTAATTTCTTGGAGCTGGTTTTAATGTTCTGGGTAATTACTTCAGATTCCCGGAGGTAAGTCAGGTCTGCGTGTGTTTGACTCAACTTTCCAAGAATCGCACAATATAGAAGTGAAAAAAATACAACGAATAGAAGGTGCTTCAGTTGGAGTTCCTGTTATGTTAATGCAACAGATCAGGACTGCCGGAGGTTCCATAGGAATAAAAACCTCCAGAAACTCTAAATACATGAGACCACTAATCTATTTTATTTCCCTTTGCAATTGATTTTTTTTTTTTTTAATAGAAGCATCATTTCTCTGTACAAAACAAAAAAAAAGCAGTAAACACCCACCCCAGTCCAGCAGGAAAAAGACAAAAATGCTGCTTTTAGTGCATTGTAAACAGATAAAATAGTTTACAGGTGCTTTACTTTGTTAGGGAGCAGGTCAGAACCTGCTGAGCGGAGCCGTGTGTTTAATCACTCAATTTAATCCCTCGGGCTGGAACAGGTCTTCTCTTCTGTTTGCGCTGCTCTCTCTGCTTTTACGTGTTTACTCATGTCAGACGCAACGATACTACAGTTTGCTGAAAGGCACAAAAGAATGAAAACTGAAATTGAGGAAAAAAATATTTTTGTAAACTGTAAATAAATACTGCAAGTGATGGGGAAAAAACTTTAACTAACTGGAAGTATGTCATACATTTATAAAATTAACTTAAACATACTGAAACTACAAATAAAACAGCCTTCATTTTGGTGTTTGAGTCAGTCAAACTGATATATATATATATATATACAGTATATATACAGTATATACTGTATATATGTTGGCAAATTGGCACTCCATACTCCTCCTGGCAGCACTTAGTCCATAAAGTGGCAGCAGTAAAAGCTGTGATAAAACGCCATAATTGAATACATTGTTTTTTCTTTTTGAAAAATTGCATCTTCTGCTGAATATTCATTCCAGGGGTGTCAAACTCCAGTCCTCAAGGGTCGTTGTCCTGCAACTTTTAGATGTGCCTCTGCTGCACCACCTGAATAGAATAATTAGGTCATTAGCAAGACTCTGGAGAACTGATCTACACAAGGAGGAGGTCAGTAAGCCATTTCATTCCTGTGTTTTGTACCTGTGGCACATCTAAAAACTGCAGGACAGCGGCCCTTGAGGACTGGAGTTGGACACCTGTGCATTACCCAATCCATGTACGTATATACAATCACAATACAATTGTTTGACCTTTGTGAATTCTGCACTTAAAAATTAACCAACGGATGAAAAAACTAAAACTTTGGTTAGTTAAAAGTTAAAACTAAATGAAAACTAAACAATATTTAATTAAAAACTAGCAAACCCGCTCTGAAACTAATTAAAGCAGCGGTGCCCAAACCAGTTCTCTCCCTCGTGGTTCAACGACCTCCTCCGCAGGTCAGTGTTCTTCTCAAGGCCTTCAACGAGCCGTCATTTGATCCAGGTGTGTTAAACCAGGGAGAGAACTAAACCATGCAGGATGCCGGCCCTCCAAGACCGACTCTGGACACCACTGAATTAAAACTAACTGAATTAGACAAGCATGTGATGAGGAGCTCTTCCGTTTCATTGTGATAAGTTATGTTGCTGATGGTGGTAGAGAGAAGCTAGTGTGGATGTCTTCACAGATCCTTTCATCGTTTTAGACCAGAGGAGAAGCATGCAGATTCAGATTCATGGAAGGAGCAAAGCTTGTTCACAGTCATGGGAAAAATGTAGGACGTCCTATGAAAGCCTGTGAAAGCGTTATGTTAGCGCTCTAGACAAACAGATGTTTAAATGGAAGTGATATATACGTTAACAGCAAAAACTAGAGAAAAGACTTCACATTTTTGCAAAATGCTAATTCTGGTGAAGCACAAAAGAGGATAACTTGTCGTTTGTGAAGCTACAGAGAAAACTAAATGGCTAAAATTTGGGTTATGTAGCCTGTCACAAGAAAAAAAAAAGTTCTGCTCATTGTTCAGTCATATTTTCACCGTGTTATTCTTTCATTTATGAATGTCACCGTTTCAAGTTAAATATTTAATTGACAAGCTAACTATTTAGCTTCCAAAATAAATATTTATCTCAAAATTGAATATTTAGTTTGTAAGGTAAATATTTAGTCAGAGCTAAATATTTAGCTTCCAAACTAAATATTTACATTGCAAACTAAATATTTTACTCCAAACTAAATATTTAACGTGTTTATAAACACATATTTAACATATTTATATATAACATATTTATAAATGGTGAAAATCTGAACCACCATTTTTTTCTCTTATTAGTTAAGCATATTGATTAATTTGATTACTTTTTTTTTTTTTTTAATCGATTGACAGCACTGTTAAATTCACACAAGCAGAAGCAAATGTATCTGTTTCATCTCAGTGTCATGATTTGTTTGACCTTTTGGCAGCTGGAACTCACTGGTGCCACGATGTTGTTACTGTGTGGATTTGGTGAAGGAGGGTGGGGGGAGAGGGGCTCAAACAGGATGTGACATGCAGGCCTGGTGAGCTTCATGGACAATGCTCCCTGACCAGCAGGAATTAGATCGTTATCATGGGGGGCTTGAAGCAAACATCCCACAAATGACACAAAGTATTCACACTTTTAATGGAGGATTTTAAATAAGACTGTTTGTGATATATAAAAAAAAAAAAAATTACACGATAGAGAGCATCATTTTAAAGTTTAAAGGGGCAGTGGTGTTGCGTAAAATTGACTTTTTGAGCTTTAGATCTATATATTTTGTTTACAAAAAAATGAAGAGCCCACTTCACTGAACCTCACTGAAAACCTCCTGGTTTCACCAAATATTAATGTCTCAACTCTTCCAGAGTTAAAACATTAGCATTGTTGTTTCTAAATGAATATGAACTTGTTGTCTTTGCATCATTCGAGGTCTGAATGCGCTGCATCTTTTTGTTGCTTTCACCATTTCTCATGTTCTGCAAATAAATAATAAATATTTGTTTGGAATTTCGAAGACATGTTGTCAGTAGTTTTAAAATGAAAGAACAATGCTTGTTTTACTCAAACATATACCTATAAAAAGTCAAATCAGAGAAACTGATCATTTTCGGTGGTATATATACCACCTAAAATATACATTCTGATATACGTATGTACATACACATATGTCTATGTTACATACGTGTTACCACTAACTTTAAAAGTCTAGCTCTGCCACTGCAAACAGGATACACACTTTGATGTATTCAACACAAATGATCCCGCTCAGTGACATACTTACATCATGAGTGTGAATTTCATGGCAGCTTACAGTAGAACCAGAGCTCAGCTCCAGCCCAGACGGTTGTTATGTCTGCAGCAGTCCAGCCTTTAGCCTGCAGCCTAACACAGCCGTCATAACTCCCCCCCCCCCCCCCCCCCCCCCACCCACCCCCCCCCCCCCCCACCCCCACCCCCCACCTACATTACTTCAGCGTGTGGGGGGAGGGGGGAGGGGCAGGAGGGCATGAGCTGTAACCTGGTGCATGTGGAGTAGCTGTGGAGTGAGATAACGCTGTCCTTTCACAGCACACACCGTTGATAAGGGTGTTTAACGATGTTGAGGCAAACCTCAGGGCTTTGCCTGGTAAAGCAACATGTTGATGCTGATCTTCATGTAAATCCAGCTGAAAGAATCTGTGGCATGGATCCTGTTACCTGTACAGAGTGACCAGAACAAATATAATGCCTCTTCATGAATATCAGAGGGATAGTTTATTACTGTGAACACCACAAATGAATCTGTCAGGGTGTAATACGTAGACCAGTGAAGAAAATCTGTACGTTATAAATCTGCAGCTGGAAGGTTGCTCCTTTAAAGTTTGTCTTTTGTTGGATGACAGACGTTATCGGCCTGCACAGCCCACAGAGCTAACATCCTGATTCTGCCGTGAGCAAACAATGAGCATTACTGCTTTATTATCCATTGTCCTGTGCAATCTGTTAGAGTCAAATTGAAAAACTGTGACCTTATGAGTTTCCTTCTACGGTTAACTCGTGCCAGACACACTTTTCAGCGCTGCTGCAGAGCGCCGGTGCCGATGTGGTTAACCCTGGCACGCAACCCGCGGTCTGGCATCTCTGCAGCAGCTCTCATGTGACCTGGTGCAAATGCATGCAGATCGTCTCCTTTGTAAATCCACTGATTAACTTCAGTTTCCTCTGAAGCAAAGACTCAACGGCTTCATTTGACAACACATTTCAAAATTTAAATGGCAACACATTCAAATTTCGCAAACCTTATTGAAGAAGCAATGCTACGCATCTTTGCTTTCTGACAGGAGCTTACTGTTTTTACTGTTAGCAATATCATTTCATCACTTATGTTACTGTACAGTCCCTTTCTTACTTTCTGTTTTCATATTTCCTATTCAAGTCAATCCAGGTAAAGAAAAGTACAACTATGTTACAAGTACAAGGTAATAATCATCTTGTACATTTAAACACAAATAAACACGCCCACAAATGATGATGTTGTTGTAAAGAGATACAAACTGCTGGAACTACAGTCCACCAATATTTGTACGAGGAAACAATGAGATCAGTGAGTACATATGGAGCTTTTCCATGTGCATTTGGATATTTGTTTGAAGTTCGCATATTTTAACATTTTCAACATTCTAAACTAAAACGAGGGAGGAGCCAGAAACTGTGCTTTGAGATACCCCTGTGTCTATTTTTCTAAACGAATCGGTAGGTTGGCAGCCATGTTGGAAATCCAGGTCTTGGGCGGTGAGGTACCCCCATCTTAGTAAATTGTCTGTAAATACATTTGACTTTGGGGAACTTTGCAGTTCAATTTTTTGGAAATGTCTTCCAAGTAACAAATTGGACACAAAAAAGCGCCAAGGCTGAGACTCGCCATCTTTAGTCCGTCTGCTGAGCAAGAGGAGGCAATCTAAGGTGCAATCCTCACTCCAAGTTCTTTGCAAAGGCCTCAAGGCTGTTGGTGGAAGTTTTGCATACATTTTTATTTGCAAATCTGTACTATGTTTAGACATGGCTGAACTGGAATTTGAGGCCTGGACTGGTCAGGAATCTCCAGCGTAAGACGGAGATCTGAGCTGAGGAGGTTTGGGAGTTGAGCTTTCCATGACGGAAATTGGAAATTCTTATTTCAAGCAAAATTGGAATGCACCGTTAGCATCATGTTAGCTTAGCGAACCAAGGACAAGCTAGCCATCAAGTAAAAAGACATGCCTTTGAAACACTGCTACTGCTCACTGATTTTAGCCTGTCTAATTATCTAGTGGCAGGCAGAGTCAGTCTGAGGACTCAACCTAAGGCTGATGAGTTAGCATAGTGTGCTACTCCATGAATCAGTCAAGAAAGAGTCTAAAACAGGTGAGTTTCCTAAAATGAGGAGTAGCTTTTTCCAGTACGCTCTGATCTACTGGTTCCTCCAACAACTGTTTTCATATCATAATCGATTGAAGTAAGATTCTAGAAAACCTCTGGCAGGAAATAATGATAAAAAAACTCCAGCCAGACCTGATCCTGTTGCCTATCCCCCCCCCAAAGTCCTGGTGTTATTGTTAAATTAGCTGTACCTTAAAATGATCAAGTAGCTGATGTAAAGCAAATTAAGTGAATATATCTCTCTTTAAGTGTCACCACATCAGATCATCTGCCTCAGTCTCATCCAGTCCATTACTTAGGTTTTCCTCTCTTCTCTCTCCATGTTAGCACCATATTTAATGAGCTTTGTCCAATAACTACACCAGTCTCAGGAAGTCTCTTTAACTCTGTGTCCAAACAATACACACACTCCGACATACACACTCCACCTCCTGTCCATTTTGGTCACTCCCAAGAAAACTCTGAACATGTTCAGCTGCTCTCCCTGTCTTATCGATGTGCTAATGTGTCCGAACCATAACAGGTCACACTCTGGTCCTGTCAACACCTCTACCTAAAACATTATGAGCAAAAGTCCAGAAAAAGAACAAATCAGAACTAAAGGAACAAATCTACCTTGACACGCAGCTATGAGTGGCACAATTACCTATACTCCTTTTGATTTTTACATTATGGAAATATTTAATTTACTCAAATTTGAGATTATGTGAAAAATAGATTGGTGTAACTAAATGTATTCTGTTGTCTTTTAAGCTCAGATATGTTAGGAAGCAACAAAACAGGTGAGAACAAAGGATCTAAAGAGAAGCTCCACCGCAAGCAGATCCCAGAAAAAAACCCAGTTTGGTTAGGATAGAAAACCAGAGATTCCAGGAGGACAGAGAAAACAAGCAAACAGACAATAAGAGAGAAAATCAAGTTAGTGACATGGAATGGAGAAGGGAACAGAGGAGTGTGCATGGGAGGTCCCTCAGCGTCATCTGTTTAATTTCCCTTTGGGATCAACAAAGTATTTTTGCATGAATTTTGAATCCCTGGAACAAGAATTGAACCGGAGAGCTCAGCCTTTTTGGGACATCAGCGCAAAAACCTTTATACATTTTAAATTTTAAAACTTGTAAGATGAACTTTTTAAGGTGATTTTCTCCATCCAAATCATAAACAGGTCCAGGCAAAAGGGCAGCTAAATATCTGCAGAGCCCACACATCCTGGACACAAGCAGTTTCCCTTCAGGTCGCTGCTGCAGAATGCTGTTAGCAAAAAGCAGAATCAGTTTCTTTCCTCAGGCTGTCTGATGAAAACGTAAAAATTCCTGTATGTTGCGCTGATTCAACCTCGTCTTCCTCTGTAAGAACTCTGGCTCTACAGTGGCTAGCAAAAGTATCCATGCCCTTTGAACTATTCCACGTTTTGTCATATTACAGCCACAAGCATTAATGTATTTCATTGGAATTTTATGTGAAAAACCAACAGAACGCAAAGTGATATGGTGAACTGGTAAAGAAAGTTATACATGATTCAAACCATTTTGTACAAATAAAAAACTGAAACATTTCAGCGTGCAAAAGTATTCACCCAGAGTGAATACTTTCCCATCTCTTGCTGCAGTTTCTTTTAGGGTTTGTCTCTACAGTAAGTGAAATTTGTGAAAAGCAGAGCTTGGCAGGGAGAAGAGGAAGATTTGGTTTCTGAGAGCTGATTCTTCTGGTCATCATGTGTGACAAGCAGAGGCTACATAGAAATCTTTCCATGGTTATTTTTCCTGGTATGAGGCTAAATATAGCATGCATGTTTTAGCGTTAAGTGTTGCAGCCAAACATTTTAGTTGTGTGAAGTTTTTCCCCATACTAATTTTTGCTTCTTTTTTTTATCATAATCCATAAACTAACACTTCAATTCATCTATTTTTAAATGTGATGGGCTCCTTACTGTGTCTTTTCAATAGTAAGCAAATCTGACGTCCAACCAGGATTAGTAATCATTACTTTGCACCATGATATTTACGCAAACAGGAAAATACAGCAGAGCCGTTTCTGACAGGCTGGGGAAGTTTCAGAGTGAAAATAGAGCGCTATAGCACGCTACTCACCACTCTCTCAACCACACCCTCTGTGCTCCACGGCGTCAGCTAGCTCAGTCAGAGAAAACAAGAACAGAAAGTCAGATGTGCTTCTTAAACTATAAATAATAGATGCAAATAATGGTGTAAGTTTTCATTTGTAGAGCTTTAGAAAGATCTACGTTCATTACGCTTCTGTTCATCATGATGGTGGAAAATAAACTCATATGTTTATCATAAGCAATTCAAGACTCAAACCACTTTGGGTGAGAGAAAAAAAATGGTGTCTTTGGTTCGACAGATTACTTAGATAGGAAACCACTGAAGGCATTAGAGCCTTTGAATAGGCCATGCATAGACCTGCTTTCAAAATAAAAGCGTCACCATACCTCAGAGCGCAGACACACTAAACACCCTAAATTCACTCTGCTACATGTTCCGATATTTTTTGCTTTGCTACTTTTGTTCATACCCAGAATTACATTAATTGATTTTAATATCAGATTAAACTTAAGATCAGGTTTATTTGTTCAGAAAAATAAATAAATAAATAAATAAAACTCTAGCCTCCCATTACGGGCATGCAGTGCTCAACATGCTTATGTAGCGACATAAGCATGAAAGTTTCAAGAGTTATTAAACTCTTGAAAAAAAAAACAAGTGTAAAGACATCTGTGCGTGTGTGAGTGTAAGTAGATAAGACCATTTCCTAAGTTGATGCAGAAAGTTTCCAGAAATGTTGTCATTTCTAGCTAACAAACCAAAGTTGCAAAAAAAAAATCTGTAAATTTTACGGTAAACGATTGCGAAATACCAACAGTTACTATGACTCAAGAAGCATGAATTTTATGTCATTTTTACAGTTATGAAAGGTATAAAACAGAGAAATTTATTGTAAAAATAATAGAAATTGCAAAATTCATAGAAAAATCCAATAATATTGCCAGCAATTAATTACCATCAAATTAATGATAGGTACTAATCGGCCAAAATTCCAAATTTTGCTGGTATTTAGATGCAAAACTGTAAACCAGTTAATCATTTTTACAAAGAACAGCATCCTGGTGTGATATTTTGGTTTATTTTATCTTTCTTTATAAACAATTTAATGTATGATGCCCCTTATGTCTAATATTGAAATCTCAACGGAAGACTGGGAATTTTCAATTGTAATTTTATTACAGTTGCCATACATCTGCTGTACGTTTGGCCCTGCTGCTTACAATGTATTGGAGAAGCTAAAGCGGCAGTAGGCTTAGGGCAACGAGGCATGAGAGAGTTTTTCCATCATGTTATTGTGTCAAACAGCAGGATTTACGGCAAATGCAGTTAATTACTTGTCATGTAAACATGAGTTCTCTAGTTTGTAGTTTTGCTTGATCCTGCAGCATCACCAGCAAGACAGCTATTGCTTTTAACTCTGCAATCCTGCACTTGAGCTCTGGGCTTCATCAACTCGCCACAGTGTTGCAGTATTGTCAGTCCAAGTGCACAAGTGCTAGCTAAATGTGCCAATTAGCAGGCGCTAATGGTGCCCAGACCCTCGGCCTATATTAACCAGGTCAGCTGGGACCTTATCAGGATTGAGACATTTACTTTGAAATCAAGTTTCTGCTATTTTTGCTGGGTCAGGAGAAGGAAACACATTTCTGCATCACAGACAAGCATTTTTACTAACTTTAACCAACTGATAAAGAAATGCTTCCATTTAATTTCTAATCTCTCTCTTTCACACACATGAACACGCACACACACTACCAGGATCCTACAAAAGCCGCAGTCTAAAGATCCAAACGGGATCTGACAACCAAAACCTTTCTGATGTCTTTGCTCTGTGTTCACATGTGATCATAATTTCACTTGTTCACATGGAGCCATGTGCCAAACATTCCTTCCATGGTCAGAGAGCAGTTTGATGACCCTCCAACTCAGCGTGGGAACTTCCAGAGATTTTCATAGGAACGCATCAGTCACCTCAGTTTATGTAAAAACTCTTTAATTGGCAGAAATAATAAGAAAACTATTTACATTCACAAACAGTAGTTAACAAGGTTAAATAAAAAGCAAATGCTACATTCTGCTGAACCAAAGAATCCATGTTTTACTAAGTGCAATTAAAGAGGTCACATAAACATGCTCTAATAATTTATCTTAATCATTAACACATAAAGGGACAAGTCATGGAGAAGGTTGATAAATACAGGGATGTTTTGGGTTGGTTGGTGTGCTCCCCATGCAGGCAGCTCCCTGAAAGAGAGAAGGAAAGTACATGCTAGGCATCCTGGGAACGCCTGTCACAAAAAAAAACATCAATCAATTCGTCACATGATAAATTAAAATGAATGTGATGATGAGGAATATTTTTTGAAGTGAAATTTTGTTTAAAGACACATGATCACAACACATGATGGCTTTTGACCATGTGTGGTTTTAATTTCCTTTTTATTTGTTTTTTGTTTTGGGGGGGATTTTTAAAAGATCTTCCAGTCTATTTATCTTTGAGAGGGCAAGCTTGCATTATTATGCTATTATCAATATATTATTTAAAAATGGTCTCATGGGGCGTGCTGTGGTGGCGCAGGGGGTTAGCACGCCCCACGTTTGGAGGCCTTAGTCCTCGACGCGGACGTCGACTCCCGGTCCCGACGACCTTTACCGCATGTCTTCCCCCCTCTCCTCACCCTCCCTGTCTGCCTACTGTACAAAAAATACGAGCCACTAGCGCCGCAAAAACTCTTCGGAGAAAAAAAAGGAAAAAAAAAAAAAAGGTCTCAAAACAATATTATAGTTTATCCCAGTAATTACTGGGGCAATTTATCGACCAGGAAATGTGTTATGACAAACCTGATCCTGAGTAAAACTTGAAACCATTTCATGGAGTGAGCCAGACTTCAAAGTTTTCAATGACAAATTTTTCCCGGGTCATCGTGGTTTACATTTACAGAGGCTCAGTCTCTCTGCACATGTTGTAATGTGATTTGATAAAAGTCGGTAAACAACTGAAGCAGCCCGGCAAGAAGAGAGGAAGTCATAAAGGCCGCATGAATCCAACATGAAGGTACTCCGGCCAGATGATGGCAAAATTAGTAAATTCAACTTTTTGTTTCACATGTTGAATGCGACGCATCATAAAACATCCTCCTGAACACACCACCCCCATCAGGGAAACCCGGCGGTGGCAGCATCAGGCTGTGGCGAACCAAAACTATAACTGGAGTAAGATGTGGCTTTATTAACTGCTAGCTTGGAAGGGGCTCAATACAAATGCTCAACACACTTTTTAAAAACAAGTTATGTAAAACCTTTTGAAAGTCACGTATCGTTTTCCTTCCTCTTCACAATTTGTGCACTACTTTGTGCTGTTCTGTCACGTAAGATACACTGTGGTTGTAGCATAAATGTAAAAAACAGCTCAGGAAGTAGGGGTAGTTTTGCGTTATTTCTATATAAGTATCTTACTTTGCCAAACGTGACCCTCTAAACACTAAACCGACTAAACAACCTAAAGAAGTTTATCTTGCGCAATTTTCCTGGTGTTGAAAGTTTTGTTCCTCTCCTCCCCCACAGAGGTGACAGTGAAAACGATCTGAATGACTGACAGTCTCAAAGCTCGTCAACAAAAACGAGGACTTAGTGGCTAATAGGCAGCCAGATATCAGCGTTAAAACACATTTCAGATACTATTAGACTCATTTGAAGGCTGCGTCATATAAAGAACTGATTAAGAAATCCAGAATTCAAAGTTCATTGCATGACACAAAAACAAGAGACAGTGTGTGAAACTAGAAGTGAAAACCTGAAGGTACAATGCAATCCTTGGTGAGTGAAACACTGGTGTGGCTTCTTCCACTTGGAAAAAAAAAAAGATGATATCAGAGATAAACACATCCAGGTTTATACTATTCATAACTATTGGACTGTTGTGACTTCATAAGCACAAACCTTTAAAGTGTTTTATAGAGTTTTCATGTTGCAGATTGAGCCAAAGTGGCACATTATTGTGAAACAGAAGGACAATGAGACTTTGACACCTGATAGTCCAGTAGACTCAGTTTGATTGGTGACCAAAGTTGCAACATTTGTTTCCATTTTCAGCTGCTGTGATTCTTCCACATTGAAAAACCTGTTCACCTCCTCGCCTGTGGTGGCGCTGCACCAAGAACCGCTGAAGGAAACGACATGAAAACCTCTGAAGGAGACACAGAGAACAACTTCCTTCTTCATAAAATGTAAACAAACATGGAGTGGCGTCAGATTTCAGCGGTTGTAGGATTTCTCCCAGTGGATCTAAACTCACATGTTTAGTCTGGCTGTATTTACCCAGAATGCCCTGCGCTTCCTGCGTTTGGAGCGGTCTCCAGTCACATATGAATTCGACCTGGACCAGAGTTCACCTGAACCAAACAGAGACCTGGGTTTGTAGGCAGAGCAGAGTTCACCGTTTGGTCCTCTTCACAGTTTGATCATCTATTCTCACCTCAATAAAACAAACTGGACTTTCTAGGTAGAAGAACTGGAGTTCAATTAAGGCGGATCACCCTTAGTTTTCACTTTTCTTTTCAAATGAATAAAAATCTGAAAAGTGTGGCATGCACTTTCGTTCAACTAATGAGAGAGTATTTCATGAAAGCCCCTGTTTCATTTCAGTTTTGCAAAAAAAAAAAACGTCTCAGTCAGACAAAATGGAGAGCAGCTGTAACCATCAGTTAATCTTTGCAGTGGGATTCAGGTCTGGACTTTGACTGGACCATGCGAACACATGAATTCCTTACATTGGTATTTAGGCTCCATCTTCATCTCTCATCAACTTTAACCAGCAGGGGGAAAAAAAATCATCCCACAGCATGATGCTGCCACTACTATGTTTCAGCAAAAGGATGTTGTGTTCAGGGTATCATGGTAAAATTTATTATGTGTTCCTTTTTTTGACTAATTTCATAAAATACATTGAAGCTGGTGATTGCATTGTAACAAAATGGCATGTGAACGTCAATGCAAGGCAAAAAAATAGGTGAATCTCCAACTCGACCACTAGATGTCAGTAACTGTTACTCTGATACTTCCCATTTCAGAAAACAAAACCAAGCTTTTATTGATCAATCGGCTAATTAAAGGTGTTTTTACCTGCAGAGTGACAGAGAGTCAGGTCTGCGTCTGCTTTATGGGGCTCCATGGAGACGAATCCTGCTGCATGGCTAAAGTCTGATTCACAAACCTCAGCATCCCGGTCAGTGAGCTCATGTCCACCTCTCCCTCGTCCTCTCCCACCAGAGTCCCCTCCGACTCCCTCCTGGACTCAGTGAGTGGCATGTTGTCCCCCTGCTGTCCCACCGGTGCCTCTGTGCGGATGTCTGCGCTGTTGGGTTCGTCTGCCATGTACGTTAGTGGGTCGAACGAAGCCTCGGTGGAGCTGAGGCCCCGCCAGCTTTGGTCGGCCGACCCTGGGAACGTCAAACCAGACGCAGAGGAAGAGTCCCACGGCTCCCTGATCAGCGCCCCCCTCAGGCTGCGAGGGAGGTCCGTGGAGGAGTGTAAGCTGGCGCTCTTAGGCCAGTCATGTGTCGGGGAGCGCAGGGGCCCCGGGTGAGAGTGTGGAGACAAGCAGACGGAGGCTGGTAAGAGTCTGAAGGAAGGAAGAGACGGCTGAGAGGAGAAGGAGGGCTCCGGAGGCTCAGTGAGGGAGGGAGAGTGGCTGCAGAGGCTCCGTCTCTCTGCTGCTCGTCCCAGACTGGAGATCCGGGCCTGGAGGCGGGTCACCTCTGACTCCTGCAGCAGGAGGAAAAATCAGCATGAAATACGTTGGAACAGGAGGAACAGTCAAAGGGTTCCTGCAGGTTTCAGAAAGTCAAATATAAGACCTCTTATGCCACCTTGAATGAAATTTAAGACAAAAAAAACTAGAAATATAAGAGGTTATTGTAATATTGAGGTGAGGAACTCTTTTACAATCAAGCAAAGCAAAGACTGACATTTCTGGAGTTTGTGGCTCCTGCCAGCAACTTTGAGCTTCTCATTCTGCATAATAAGCTTAAAGGGGCAGTATTATGTGTTTTCCAGGCACACAGTGCCATTTTATGGCACAATCAAGTAACTATTTTGCCTTCAGCTGTTACAAAAAATACCAGATATATCAAAAATGACTTAAAAGAAATTTGAATTTATATATCAATACCTTAAGATTGGGCCTCTGTTTCTTTTAAAAACTCCTCAACTCTCTGAAACTCCACCTTCAGAAAGTCATCACAACATGGCTCATCTATTAAAACCTTAACATTTTTATCAGCATAGCATAAAAATGCTATGCTGATAGCATAGCATTGCATTCATGAGATGGAACATCTCATGTGCCATGAGATGTACATCTTACATCTCATGGTAAGATGTATTTAAGCCCTGTGATTAATGTTTTTAAGTCACTGTTTTTGTTATATTTAAATGATTTTAAGACTTGTTAAGGATGCGCAGGCAGTCAGCAAAGCATGCGGTTCTGGGATAAAGCGTACCTTGATGAGCAGCGAATCAACGGACATCTCTGCAGACTTCTCCGAGGTTTGGAGTTGAGTTTGGAGCTGGGAAACCTGCGTTCTGCTTTGCTGCAGCTGCGCGGAGAGCAGCTCCAGTTGCGCATGGAGGTGGCTGCTCTGAACTCTGGTCTGCTCACACAGAACCTTGCTGTCCTCCAGTTCGGTTCTGCTCTGCAGCAGCTGCGCCTGGCTCTGGTCCAGCTGCGCCTGGAGGTGGCCGGCCTGGCTGCGGCTGTAGTCCAGCTCGATCTCGGCCTGGTCCAGCTGGGCTTTGACCCGGCCGCACTGCGCCCTGGCCTCCTCCAGGTGGGCCTGGCTCTGCTGGAGCTTGGCGGTGAGCTGCTCCTGGGACGAGCGCATGGTGGAGGAGATCTGCTCCGACACTTTGAGGAGCTGGCCCCGCGTGTGCTGCAGAGACTCCAGCTGCAGGACGACGGAGAGCGGTCAGGACACAGGGTTTCACAAAAGCATTCACACAGCGTCCACCATCCCTTTACAGTATATTAGACACAATATATATATATAGTGTTCCAGATTATTATGCAAGTGATATTTTCTCAAATTTTCTTAAATGGTCAATGCAAATGATGGTCAGTATAATTTTCAAGTCATGAACTATTACAGTATAAATCAAATTTTACTGAACAAAGCTCCCCATGAGAACAGTAATTTTTTCAAAAATAAAAAACTCAAAATGCACTGTTCCAAATTATTATGCACAGCAGATTTTCTAAACATTTTATGGATTATAAAGAACTGCAAACGGTCATTCTTTGAATGTGCAGCATTAAGTGGTCACATGTACTAACATCAAAAGCTATTTCAATCAAAAACATCTCAACAGACCGAGTTCCATGTTAACATAGAACCTTCTTTGATATCACAGCACAATTCTTGATCCATTGAACTTGTGAGTTTATGGAAAGTTTCTGCTTGAATTTCTTTGCAGGATGTCAGAAAACCTTCCCAGAGCTGCTGTTTTGATATGAACTGCATTCCACCCTCTGATCTTCTGCTTGAGGAAACTCCAAAGGTTCTCAATAGGGTTGAGGTCAGAGGTCAGAGGAGGATGGTGACCACACCATCAGTTTCTCCCCTTTTATGCCCATAGCAGCCAAGTGGTATTCCTTGCAGCATGAGATGGTGCATTGTCATGCATGAAGATGATTTTGCTACTGAAGGTTCGGCTCTTCTTTTGAACCATGACAGAAAGTGATCAGCCAGAAAGTCCATCTACTTTGCTGAGGTCATTTTCACACCTTCAGGGACTCTGAAGGGGCCGACCAACGATTCTCTCCCCATGATTTCTGCCCAAACAATGACTCCACCACCTCCTTGCTGACGTCACAGCCGTGTTGGGATGTGGTGGCCATCCACCACCAATCCTCTACTGCGTCCATCTGGACCATCCAGGGTTGCACAGCAGTCATCAGTGAACAAGTCTGTTTGAAAAGTAATCTTCATTTACGGCTGGGCCCACTGCGACCGTTTCTGCTTGTGAGCTCTGGTTAGTGGAAGTCGAATAGTAGGTTGATGCTCCACAAGCCTCTGGAGGATCCTCCACCTTGAGGTTCCAGAGGCACCAGCAGCTTCTAATAACTGTTTGCTGCTTTGTAAGGGCATTTTAACAGCTGCTCTCTTAATCAGATGAACTTGTCTAACAGAAACCTTCCTCATTATGCCTTTATCTGTACAAACCCATCTTTGTTCTGAATCAGCCACAAATCTCTTCACAGTACGATAACGCTTCAGTTTTCCTTAAATATCCAATGTTTTCATACCTTGTCATACAGCACTACACTATCTGATGATTTTCATCAGCAGAGATTCTTTCTCTTTCCCATATTGCTTGAAACCTGTGGCCTGCTTAAAAATGTGGAACATCCTTCTTACGTAGATTTCCTTTAATTGAGCTCACCAGAAAACTAATCAACCAGCTCTCTGAAATTAATTAAAGTGATTCAAAGAGCCCTGACACACAATACCATCTATAAATTTAATAGCACAACAAAAAATTTCATCTTTATGACACTTTAATCCAATTTGCATAATAATTTGAAACACGGTGTATACGGTATATAGCAGGAAGAGGCACACCTCTGGAACCACTGGAAGGTGGTTCAACAAAGTATTACTTTATTTTTTATTAAATCATGTAAATTATGCTAATATCTACTTTAATAATATTTAATATTTACACTCCAGTTTCTCTTTATCTAGAATTATTTATCTATTAAAGTTGAAATGTTATGTAATCATGTAATTACGTGAATGTAAATGAACACCAAAAAACAAACAATTAAAGAAAAACAACTTAAAACTGTGAATCAGTTTCTGTTAGGCAATACTGTGCATTAGTCAATTACATAAAACTCCAGTAGAAACCCATAATGTGAAAAAGTTTCCCTCAGGTAAAAACATCCAAGAAGAGGAATAGAAATGAGACAGAACAGAAGCGTATGAGGAACAACGGTGACCACCGGAGTCACTGCAAACCCACAGCAGCTGTTCTAACACGGACCAACAGGAAGCACACGGACTCATGAGACGGAGACTGAAATTCTCATGAAAAACCGCCGTCACGTTTTCCAGGTGACGAGACAATTTCCAAATCTCAGGCATTAAATCCTGACTTCAGTCAGATGAGAATGTGACCCATGTTATCTCATCATTAACATAAAAATAAATGTTTTTTAAAAAAACATAGCCGATGGTGTTTGACCCCCAGGTGGTGGGGGACCATACCTCCCCATGTCTACAGGGAGGAGATAAAAGAGCTCACGCCTTACAGGTGTCTGGTTATTCACCTGGATAACCTCTTAAAGGGGCAGTAGTATGAATCCCCCAGCCACATACTGCCATTTTATAGCACAATGAAGTAACTATGTTAAGTAGCTCCTATAATGAGCTCAACAGCAGGTTTCTGCTAATTCCTCCTGGCTAGTCTGACGGAGCTGAGTGGCAGAATTTCGAGGGAGGGTTGCGACGCTAGGTCCACCCAGGTGTTTTGCACAGCTGAATGGTTGCCACGGGAGATTAAAGGATTTCTCAAACACCCATGAAAGAATCAAAGCAAAACTACAGGTATGTTTCTGATGAGGGATTAACATTATTACATGATGTAAAGCTAAAAAAAGTCAATTTTATAAAATACTGCCCCTTTAAGCTGGAGTCGCCATGTCGACCATGTACAGTAAGGCTCCTTTCATGTTTTGTGGAACTGACTGAATATCTCCATAAATAAATGAAAACGTTCAACATTTATATTAGCAGGATCTTCTAAAGTAATTTAACAAAGACAATTGTTATTTCAACATAGATATTTTAATTTCAAAGAACAAAACAGAAAACACACTTTTTAAACAGAGAGTGTGTTGAGGTGGAAGGTGTGCAATAGCTTTGGTGTTTTGTTAAATTTAAACTGTAGTTTATGTAGTCAAGCTGTTTGTATGTATATTTACTGTTTGTTTGGGCAGCTGCTACTATGCAGTGGACACCCTTGAGTGTGTGACAAATGTCCCCTAGGGGACAGTAAAGTATATTCTCTTCTCTGATGTCAGGTGGAGGTGGAGGTGGAGGAGGTGTACCTCTTTACTGTGCTGCTCCTTCTCCAGCTCCAGCTCCTGCTCCAGAGCAGAGAGCGTGCTCTGCAGCCGCTCCTCCTCCTGCAGCCACCCAGACTCCTTCCGAAGTAGCTCCTCCACTGCGCTGCGCAGCTGGGCCTCCTGCAAAAACACACACACCACATGGTTAAAATCATACGCGCAACACGGAGGCAGCTGAAGGGAATGGAAAAATGACTCATTCTCAGACTATTCCAGTTAATCCCAGAGAAACCAACAGTTAACAGTCCCAGAAGTCAGAGCAACACGTGGCTTCACCGTCTCCCTGATCTGCAGCTTGGTTCTGTCCAGCTCTCTGCTCAGAGCGTCACGGTCACGCCGACTCGCTTCCAGTTCGTCCAGCGCCTCCTGAAGCCGTTGCTCACACTCAGACAGCTGCTGGTTGAGCTCCTCTGACTCCTAACAGCACAAAAACAGGAGCAGACAGGAAGTTCCAGCAGCTCTCAGTAACTATCTAAATTAGTGATGCCCATCGTGGTATCACAGGATCTCCTCTCCTCACTTCTATCAAAAGAAAGTTGCATGTATGGGAAGTTCTTTTAATGCTCCAAGGAGATGCTAATCGGGTAATTGGATGGAAATAGAACTGGGATGTTTGAACTGTGTACAGTGCTATGCAAAGTTTTTACATCCATTGACATTTTGTCAAATTACAATCCCAGACTTATCAGAAGTGGAATGAAAATAATGTGTGTCTTTTTAACTAATAAAGATCTTAAAAGTGTTTTTATGTTCAAAATCCCTGAGTGAATGTCTCAGTTACAGCTGAGTGTTTGGTGTTTCTAAAGCGACAGACAAGTGAAAATGGGCAGCGAACACATGAATGATGCAAACTCCAAAAAAGAAAGAAAAACAACACATAATCACAAGGAAAAAAAACTAATTCCACATAAAAACAATGCAAACAAAGAATGCTGCAAACACATGAAATAGAAAGAAAGTGAAAATGCTGTAAATAGCAACAAGAACAGCAAGTAAAAAACTCGCTCCACAAAATGGAAGGTGCTCCAGACCACCAGGGGGAATCTGGAGAAGAAATACGCTGCTGTTGATAATGACATCAAGTATAACGCACCTTTTCTTTCTTCTTCCAAATTCTCCTGGACATCCTGTTAAATCTTGACATCTGTCTTTACTGAAAGTCTGGTCCGATATAATTTGGTGGTCGACTCCCCCTAGTGGTCTGGAGCAATGCAGTTCTATGGAATGACTTTGCAGAGTTTCATAATTGCTGCTTCTGCTGTATTTGTGCCAGGTTCCCTTTTTCTTTTACTTCCTGTGATTGCAGCATTTTGCATTAGTTTTCCTGCCCGTGTGTTTTGGAGTTTGCATCATTTCTGTGGTTCGGATCGATCAGTTGGGAAAATGAGTCGGGTTTAGACAAGACTGAGAGAAGTTAGGTTAACTGTACTGGAATTAAATTATCATTATGAATGTAATTTAAATTAATTAATATTTTTTGTATAAAAAGGAGTAACATTTATTATAAAACCAGCAAAAATGTACTTTTCAAATGACCTTTATGTTGCTTTTCTTCTTCCCTAAAGCCTCTGGATGGAAACTTGAGGCTAAAACGAATAAAAAGCAAAGAGGACAGGGACAGGTTCTCTGACCTTGGCGTTTCTTTGTGTTAGCTCCTGCTGCAGGACCTCCACCTTCCTGTCCATCTCCAGCTTGTGCTCCCTGATGGCTTCGTCCAACTGGCTGAGCTGAGGGGGACAAGGCAGTGAGGACAGGTGGTAGATGAGACGGACGTTTAATGGCGGTGAATAGAAAAGGCTGATTGAAGATGTGTTGCACCAGCTTGGCTCTCTGCTGGAGCTCCTCCTGTGTTTCTTTCAGGGCGTTGTCCATGTCCAAGACCTCATGAGTTCTCTCCTCTAACTCCCTCTGGGTCTCACTGTAAATTCATGCACATGCACAGACACACACAGATAAACTACAGCTGGATGACATGGCTGAAAAACATGTCATGAGGTAAGCGTTTCATATCAGTCGATAACGACAGTTATGAATTTTTTTGCTTTTAAGCAGTTATGAGGCATGGTGGCGAAACCTTAAACTGCCGCTCCACAAGTTGTTGTACAGGTTGCTCTACAGGTTGTCGCTAGGCAACCAAAGAGTAAATGAGTTTCCCCCAGAATGCTGTGCGGTTCTGGATCCAAGTTTTATCAATAGATATTGATCACAAACCTATCACATAAATATATTGTTACTGATTTATAGTCCAGCTCTGTGATAATCCCATAAGCCAACTGTCTCATCATCAGGACTCAGGAGAACAACTTCTGGATTGTGGAAGATGAAATATTTTTGGGTTGATACTTATGTACTTATGTTCCTCTAGTATATATGTGCCAGCAGACGCATATATACACACGCAGGTTTAATGGAGGAGTTAAAAAGTTCAGAAAATCATAACTCCAGGTTGGCTTTTGACTTTCCTAGTTTCTTCGTGACTGATTATCCAACAGAGTGCTTGATGTACAGTAGCCATGGAAACTGTTGTGTCATACAACTGGGCTTTGTATGATTCTGCATTTCATGCAACAAAAGCATCCCAATGTTTAACGTTATCTCAACAGATAAAATACTTTAAAGATGTTTTACTTTAGAAATATCTAAATTTGTCACAGTCCTAAAATATGTTTTTAACAGCTAACACACAACGCAGAATTAAACCTGAGAAACAAGAAAACTAAAACAGTCAGCCATCTGTCTCTGCAGAGCAAAAGGGACAGTGGCTGATTTTCAGACCTCTGTTGAGGTAAATAAAATCGCTTTCACATGCAAATATCAGCCGATCACCAAAAATGAAGGAAATCGGGTTTGATTTAAAGCAAAGCATCAACATTTGCATAGTTTTCCATAGATGTTCAGAGCAGCAGACTTGCTGATGCGATCTTCTGTTCGTGTCGTGCACAGAGCGACTTTTCCACACGTGGACTTCTCCTCACCTCAGCCTCAAACCCAGTTTGTCCACCTGGGCTTGCCGTTGGTCAGAGACGGTCTGGGTCCTCTGCAGGACGTCCTGCAGCTCCTGCAGCCGTTCCACGGTGTTGCCCAGCTCCGCCTGCACGGAGTGCAGTTCACCCTCCAGGATCTTCACTCTCTGCATGCTGCAGAGCCGCTCCTCCTCACAGCGATGGAGCTTCTCTTCAAGTTCCTCAACTGGAGGAAGATGAGAGTCGATAAAGGTCAAAGATGAGACTGATGGAGAACATGCTGAAAACACCGGACCTTTTTCTTCCTCCGAACTCATCCTGAATGTCTAACCTGTGGAGGTCTTGGTGATGACTTGGCTCTTGGTGCACTGCAGGTTCTGCTCCAAGCCAACGATCTGCTCTGCCTTTGCAGCCACTTGGCTCCTCAGGTGCTCCAGCTCCACCTCCAGCTTTTCCATCTTCAATGTGAGATGACTGCCCAGAAATATAAAGCACAACATGAGGTAAAGATTCAAGCTTTAACTGAAAGTATAGCTCTAACACCAACAGAGAAAGGCTTGTGTATTTTGTCCTTTCCCTCAGCTGGAAACTAAAAGAGAAGCAAAACCATCCACAAACAGATCATGACGTGGTTTTTGCCATATTACAAAAGTTACACTTCATGATGTCATTTTAATGTATTTTAGAGTGTTAGAATGAGTGTTTTATCAGAAGGATGATACAGAAAACAGGTAGTATAAGGAGCTTCATGTGATCCTAGCTCTTCTGTCTGGGACCTGATGGACTTGGAGAGTTGTCCGTTTTGTTCGGTCGCCTCCTGCAGGTTCCTCTCCGCAGCCTGGGCCTCCAGGCCTCTGCTCCTGACTTCATCTTGTAGAGAAGCCCACGCTCGCTCCAGCTGCAGCTCCAAACCAGACACCTGGAACAGACAGCAAAAAGTCAGCTGTTGACTGGAAACACACGGCCAAGAAAGTGTTTATCCATAATCTACATAATAAGATTCAAAAGTGAAAAAGTGGTGAGTTTTGACAGATTAAAGGGCCAGTGTTGCGTATTTTCTAGCAACATTGTGCCATTTTAGAACACAATCAAGTAACTATGTTACCTTCAGTTGTTATAAAAAGGTTGTGTGTATATCAAATATGATTTAAATTTGACTTTAGAATTTAATGTTTTAAAATTGGGACTCTGTCTCGTTAAAAACTCTGCCTTCAGGAAGTCAACAAAACATTGCTCCTCCATTAACTCTTTAACAAAGTTTTTACCAGTTGCTGGGCGCTGCTTTACCTGCTATCTGGCCACTCCGGATATCCTATTTTCCTGCATTGAGCCTCGATATAGCCAAACTCCATCAAGTGCTTGTTTTTTAACTGCCACATTAGATTCGTTGTGTTGATGCATTTTGATGTGCTTCACCCCTGAGGTAATTGTCTGCCTCAACACGCAAACGTTCCCATTCCCAATTTTACAGCATTCAGACTGTCAGTTAGCACACAGGAGCCTTAGGAACATTGGGGTGACCTTTTGTTACCTCAGGAACCATAAGTTGTACTTGGATGACAAAGGATGCAGAGGAATCAGCACTAAAATAATCAGTGTATTCCTTATTCTAGGTCACAGGGTACCCAGAACCCAAATTTAATGAGCTGTGGATGCACTGGATGTGACATCATGCATTATTATAATGCACCGGATTATGGATCCAGTGTATCAGCCAGTGCACAATGCAGGGAAAATGTGCACAATGCACTGGATAACGCACTGGACGATAAACTGCATCATGCAGTGCACTGTGCACCGGATAACGGGCGTATGTGTGTTAGCCTCACCTGTCTTTGCAATTGGCTCTGGCTCTCCTCCAGCTCAGAGACCCGAGCCGTGCTCTCGGTTAGCATGGTCTGCTGCTGCTGCAGAGACTCCTGCAGTTGCAGGTTCTGTTCACTGGAGCTCTGACAGACCAGGCTGGTGCTGTGCAGCTTCTCCTGCAGACGAGACATCTGAAAAAGCAACAAGGAGAGAGGACAGGTGTGTGTGTTTAACTGCCTTGTGCCCTGACAAACCAACTGACAGACGTTTTCAGTGTGGACCTTTTCATTCTTCCTCTGCAGCTCTGTCTGATGGTTCCTCTTCAGCTCCTCCATTTGCTGCAGTTGCGAGTTCAGCTCCTCCTTGCACACCGACAGGCAGGACTGCAGCTCAGATACCTAAATGGTGGAGAAACACAAAGCAGGTTATCGATGGTGGATACAACATCAGATAGATGGATGGATGAAGAGATGAACAAATGGAAACTTTTAGACATCCTAATAGGGAATACGATTTAGAAATCTAAATTTTCTTCCATGTTTATCCAGACATAAAAAATATCATAAACATACTTCTTGTGACTTTTCCATGTTGTGTTCATGGCTCCTATACAAACCATGGTGGCAGAGTGAGTAGCCTGATCTTTGAAACTCTGCAGCATCTCCTGGTTGTGTCGAACTTCAACCTGCTTCTCCTGGAATCAGGAAACAGAACATTTCATCAACGTATAAACTCCTCTGTCCTGTCCCGGATGGGAATGGAACCTACATGCTGCCTTGCCTGTGAGAGCTGATCCAAAGAGGTCTGCAGCAGCAGCGCAGCTTTCTGAGCCTTGTCCCGCTCCGTCTGAACAGAACCCAGCTGCTGCTCCAGTTCCAACATCTGGGCCAGGCTCTCCTCCACAGACAGCTGCAGCTACAGGAAGTCACAGAGCCACTGTTAGCTTAGCTGCTGCTGCTGCCAAAGGAGCTGATGAGTTTATGTTACCATTTCTATCCTATGCTGTTGCTCAGCCAGCTGCTTAGAGTGAGACTGTTTACACTGATCCAGAGCTTTCTGGTGCTCCTTCTGCTTTCTGCTCATCAGAACCTGGTAGTGCTGAACGCTGCTGCTCTTCTCCTGTAATGAGATCAGAGCCAGAGTCTCTAGCTGCCTTTCCATTACAAGTACGTACAAAACAAATCTTTGTCTATATTCTGCTAATAACGAAAAACCATTGGCTATTGCAGTGTTTCCATTAAATAAGAAATTAAATTCATTTGTGAACAAGCTTGTTTGTGCGATAAGTTATTAAAACTCGTGTGGCAGCGACCGATGTAAACACTTACATGAGATATATGCATATATTCAGAGCTCTATTAGCCAATGAGAGGTGACATCACCGTATTATTCAGCCGTTGGAACTGTAAGCCCCGCCTACTTGGGCATTTTGGGGAAACTTTAGTCTATGATTTTACAGAAGACCTATGGATTCAACACGTTGAAACTTCAACTTTTTATGAACTGTGTGATGTTGTGAGAGAACTGGTGGAGCCAGCTGCACATTGTCCCGGAAAAAAAGCAAGCCATCATCCTCCTACTGCTTCCTGTTGTGTTCTTCGACGTTTTTGGCAGTAGTAACATGTGACACAAATGATGCGGAAAAAAGTGTTCTCATTGCCGTTTTGCGAATTCAGCCTATTTTGATATGGCTAAAAAAAAACACCTCATTTTGCCGCAAAAAACTTTTTATTGAAAAAGGTTTTTTTTTTTCTAAATAGCCGGGTTTCCATTAAGCAAATGTATTTTTGTACTTTCAGTATGGAAACACAGCTTCAGGCGCACGGCTGATGAAGTTCTAGTTAAAACGTTTGAGTGGCTGTACCTTCAGCTCGTTTTCCAGCGCCGTGTTCTTCAGAGCGGCCAGACTGTACGCCGAGCTTTTTTCCTGCAGCTGTTTCTCCAGCGCAGCAACCCGAGCGCTTTTTCTTTTTAACTGAGGCAAAGTAAAACAGGGAAAGAAAAAAAACATATGGCACGTGCATATTAAGAAAAATATAAAAATTATTCCTCTTCTTTGTTATTTCCAAAACTCTCAACATTTTTTCCTAGCGTCAATGCTTTAGAAAAGAGTCACCAGCATGTTCAAGTTTATTTTTAGACATGGGACAATAACTATTAATAAACATTAGATGTAAATACATAATATTATAGCTCAGCGGCTAATTTACATCTCCAGTCCCATTGACAGGCAGGATAATAATAAATAAAAGGATTAAAAAAATTAAAATTAAAAAAAATAAAAACACCCACACAAAATAACACTACAGAATAAGAAATACATAAAACCATCTTAAAATCTACATATCTTTACATATGCTCAATGTTGATATTTTTGGCCAAAATATTTTTCCAAAAGCCAGTTTTAAGTTTGTTTGTTTTTTTGTATGAGATGAGAAGTGAAAATAGGATTTTAGGGTTTTTATCCAACAGCTTTTATGCTTGTTTATGAACTATTGTATTTCAACTGGTTGTTTTGGGAACTGTTTTGCAAGCCAATGACAAAACATGTTATACAATATGTCATATCAGGTGTAATCATGGCGTAGTGTCTGATCATACAGAAATTAGATTCAATTGTTTTCTTTTCACAATCTGTTTCACTCGTTTAAAACAAAATTGTGAATCCAAGATAATCCCTAAATATTAGAACTGTTGTACCATTTATAGTGTTGTTGATGTTTTTTTGCCTTGGATAAAAATATTAGAATCACTGTCAGTATTTGCCTGTTTTGAGAAATACATAGCTACAGTTTTGGATAAATGAAGATGTAAATGAGATCGGTAGCATTACACATCACCGCTGTCGGCTTTCGGGCACCTTGTTCCTTAAAAGGAATGACACCATGTACGGTATATGTGCTGCTCAGACTTATATCTCTGATCGTGTTTAGTTTCACTCCAACGGCCTGAGGAGTAACGGTGAGAAAGCATAGTGACCTCTTTCTGAGCGTCTGTGGCCTGGCTGCCCCGCTCCAGCAGCTCTGTGTGGAGGTTCTGGTAGTGGGAGGCTCTCTGGGCCATGGAGTTCTGCAGGGCGGAGATCTCCTCCTGGGCTCTGCTCAGACGCTCCTGCAGCCGCTCCTTCTGGCTCTGCTGTTTCAAACGCTCGGCCTCCTTCACCTGCAGGACCCGCAGCAGCTGCTGGTAGCCCTCACCTGGAAGCAGTGGCACACGGTCCGTTTTCCGTTTGCTTTGGACATGCTGGTGTCCCTTTGGAATACTTGGATGTAACTTTATCTCTTTCATTATTATTCATTATTTTTTATTAGCAGGTCATTTGTATGTACAAATAACTCTAAATCTGCACTGTTGGATCATGTGACTCAGAGTTATGACAAAACAAGTTCTCCATCCAGCCCAAACTTTCTCTTTTAGCCATTTATCCATCTAGTCAACATTTAAATAAAGATCATAGGGCACATAAAACCCAAACAGTCTGTCACTGAACTAAAACAAAACAAAACAAAAACTAGGAGTGCGCCAACAAATCGGCTCTGATTTCCTTAATATTCTAAATTCAAACTGGAGCTGGAAGAAATTTTAAATCTAAACAACAACCACTAAAAACAAGGAATAAAACAACAACAACAACAAAAAAATTCCAAAGAAATGGATCAAATGATACTCAACTGTGAAATCTATTTTATCTACTTCCAGCATGCAACAAATATTTTTGTTGTTATATTTCGCAACTTTTAATTAAAAAAAAAAAAAAACTCTCAGTCAAACCCAGAATCTGCAGGTCAGGCTATTTAGAGATCGATGATCGGCCGGAAAACTGAAATTGGTGCACCAGTAAAAATGACCAAAGTAGTTTTCTTCTAGAACAAAATATATCAAAGGCAGCATTTCACCCTTAAAACTAATTTCACCCTTAAAACTAATTTCACCCTTAAAACTAATGTTTAGCTAATTTGGAGCATGCATGAAAAAAACTTCGTTAATAATGATTTCATCTTTTATTGCAGTGCCATAACCTCACTGAACATTCTGCACAATTCTACATTTAATTTAAGCTAATCTATTCAGCATGGGAATAAAATCCTATGCATACATTTAACATAGCATCTCATGATACAGTTATTGGCATCTCTGATAGTCCATCTAAAATAAATATAGGAAAAGTAGGGATGCACCATATGGCATCAATATCAGTATCGGCCGGCATTAGTCAATTTTTAACAGACTGGTATCGGTCCAATACAAAAAACTGGGCTGATTTTAATAACCGATGTTCATTTTCATCTGGTTATGTCGTATTCATTTGCTCATGTGATGCTTATGCATTGTAGGATTGAGGTGTGTTTGATATAAACAAAGAAGTAATGTAGGTGGTGAAAACACACAACATTAACAATATTAATGTCTAATATTTATATCGGAACAATTTATTAAATTCTAAAGACAAGGATTTTTAAAAATTAGGTTACCATAATCAAAGTTTCTAGGAATTTCTAATTACCAACCATAACGTTCTATTTCACAGTCTAAGGAAGAGTGTGGAAGTTTGATTCCATAAAACGTAATACATCATTCAAAGTTATTCATTAAGACGAGTGACGGGTCAACTGCTCCTAAAACGGGAACAGATTAATGAAACGGTTTGTCTACTGCTGTAAAACGGAGGAATTGATGAAATGGCATCAGAAAAAGGAACTCTGAAGCTCAGCCTTACAGTTGATGATGAAGGATCTGGAGCCTACCTGGCTTCAGCTTCAGCAGATGTGCAGCTCCTGAATAGTCCACTGGGGGCAGCATGCATGGATTGGAGCAGATTGGTCCTGCAGGAGCCTTCATAAATTAAAAAGCAAAAACGAAGACTGAAGCTCCCTCCCTTCAACAGGATCAGCGATCAAACACACAATCAGGTTTGTTATTTTTAGGTTGACTCCAGGATCAGGGTTTGGACACAGACACCAGATTGTATGTGTGGAAACAAAACTCAGCCTGTGGGTGGGAGTGGAAAGCTGGCCCACCTCCTGCAGGTGCAGCAGAGCCAGAACGGCCTCCAGGGCGGACAGCTCAGCCTGGGTCTGGGTCACCTTCTGCTCCTGGTCACGGGTCAGCGTCCGCAGCTCCTCCACCTCCCTGCGCACGGAGGCCGCCTCCCTGCACTCGGCCCCCTGCTCTGAGAGCTGCTGCTCCAGCTGGGAGGCTCTGCGCGCCACCTGCTCCAGCTGGGCCTGGAGGAGAGCCGCAGCCGCTCCGCCCTGCCTCAGCTCCTCCTGCAGCTGGCTGCGTGGAAAACAAAACGCTGCCGGTGAAGCGATTACGAGGAAAAAGCGGCGTCGACAGCCTTCTTTATGTTTCTACTCAACAGAAGACGCTCAGTACCTAACCGTTTGGCTCTGCTCAGCTCGCTCTCTTTCCAACGCAGAAAACTTCACCTCCAACTCCTGCTTTTCTCTGTCAGACCCCATCAGACTCTCCTTCAGCGTCGTCTCACTCTCCACCACCTCGAAGGCGCAAAATGACAAAACATCTCCAGCGTCAACAGGCAAGAAAAGGTTTTTAGTTGTCATGAAATAAGACGACAATTTTGAGTAAAAATGTACCTTTCGGAGTTTAATGGAAAACGTGTCTTTGTAATCGTTGAAAGCTTCTTTGAGTTTCTCTGCATTTTGAAGAGCTTGGTTCCTCTGCTGCTCAGCTCTGAGAGGAGAGGCGAGTTTAGATCCGGGGTTCCCAAACATGTAACCCCAAAGAGGATTAACTCACAGAAAATGAGACAAAATATTTAAAGCAATATCAACTTTTACAATGTCTTTTACCCTCTATTGATTAATTATTACATTTATTTAGCAGAAATGCTGCCTCATAGCTTTGACAGTGAGTTCTGTGGCGAAAAGTTTTATTACCAGATGATACAATTTTGTCATCACAATCCACTCTTTTGATTATAAGACGATATGTAATATTTATTATAAATCACATCAAAAGGGTTTTTTTTTTAAGTAATCCCCCGTTTACGTCCAGGTGGGAGCAGGTCTAAAACCACCACCTCTTTCCTGTTGCTGTTCTGCTCTCCAGCTCCTCTCTCAGCATCCTCAGCTCCTCGGTAACCGTGGCGACCACAGCCTCACTGTGAACGGCAGCTTCCTGGCAGGACTCCGCCCTCAGCTCCGCTGCCCTATAAAACACGGACGATGCAAACTGCAGAGTTTAAACTAAGCAAGTCAGACATTAATGAATAAATCTGACAGATTATTTCTCTTACTATTGTGGCGTTTAGAAAATAAAAATAATTCTGGTAATTCTAGCTGACCTAAAACAAGAGAAGTTTGGTCTGATCTAACGTCGGATGTGCATGTGTCTTTGTATTTGGTGTATGTAAACTTCTGATTTCCAATGTATAAGAGATTTATTTTATTACAAATCAGAAAACATCTCATGAAAACTAGCTTTTTATAAGTGAAACGGAGCCTTTTCCAAATTCAAATTTCCAAAACTGACCCATCATAGCCATTTATATACGTATATAGCCATATATATAAATGGCTATGATGGATATATATTTTTATATATATCCAAAGTCTAGAGGGCCACAGAAATTTAACTTTATTTGATAAGTCAAATCAAATCAGTTCTTATTTGTATAGTGTCAAATCATATCATTGCAGAAAACATGTTACAATTATATATAAAGGATACTCATAAAATGCAGAAAAAGCATAGACATAGACAATAAATTCAATTCAATTCATGTAGTTTGATCGACATTCTGACACAACTGCCAAGGAACATTCTCAAAGAGTTGTGAATGTCCCTTCCTGGCCCTTGTGGCCCAAAATGAAAATGAGTTTGACTCCCTGCAGTAGAACAATGAGCTTACTTCAGTTCCTCAGTCTGAGCCTCCAGCTCAGCTTCCAGCTGATGGATGTGTTCGCTCATGGCCGCCATGCTGCTGCTGACCATGACCCCGGAGAGGCTGTGATGGACCTGCCAACGAAAACACTAATGTATCACTGCAACCATGGAACTGAAGCACACTTCTCTTTTCTTTTATGCGCGTGTCTGCGTGAGGGGGCCGGATGCATGTCCAACCTGCAGATCGGAAGCTTCAGGTTCAAACTGCAGGGCGTCCAGGTTGCTGCGGAACCGCTCATCTGCGATCAGGCAGGCGTTCTCCTGGCGAACGCAGCCGCCTTTCTTTCTCGCAGCAGCAGACGCCATCCCTACAGGCTGGACACAGAGAGGCAGGAACATGGCATGGCTTGGCTTTAAAAAGGTCTTCAAGTTTTAATTTGTTTTAAAATCTAAAAATAGATATAACATTGTGGTTCTTTAAAATATATATATATATATATATATATATATATATATATATACTGTAGTACATTTCCCATGTTTTATCAAACATAAAAGATGACAAAAACTAAACATTTCCAGCTCTACAGTTTTATTCAGATGAACTAAGGGTAAAACAAAAATGGCTTGTAGGCCCCTGGTCTTTAATATAAAATCTCAATGAAACAATATTTTTGTCATAACTTTACAAAATGTGAAAAGCTTCAACGTCAATATAGAGCTAGATGCAGATCTTGAAATTGTTGTACATTTTCCTCCAATTTCTGCATCGTCGCAGTAATTCATTCAGACCTAATTCTGTCGCAGCTGTCTAGACCTCTGATCTTTACTTTGCTCACCTTAGTTTCTGTCCCAGACTCCGGTGGCAGAGCTCAGCTCCCTGGATCAGACTGTGCAGGCCGAACACATCTTTGCTAATTTTCTCCTCGATGTCAAACATCAGAACAGAACCGCCTGAATGTCGTTCTTCAGTTTAAATAACGACCAGTCTTACTAAAGTTAACTTTATCCAGCTCTTTGTATGGCTACATGTCTAAAGTTGAAATAAAAAGAGATCTCTCTCTCTTTGCAATTTTAAACGAACACTGTGCTGCCAATAAACGACACTAACGTGAATGTAAACAGAGGAGCTCTTTACACCAACAGGTGGTTAGCTAGTCATTAGCCTTGTTTTTTGTTATAAAAGCAGTTAATTAAACACCATACATCATTTCTACTTCATCTGAACTATTACCTTAGTTGACCGGAGGATAAGAAGCTACAAGCATTTGTTTCTGAACTATATTTCAATAAATCTCTCGGGTTACTGGAAATCGAGGCGGAACGGTTTGTAAATTTTAGTCTCCGCCCACATGCCAACAACGTGCTTTATAATTGGATAGTTAAGCCATTCTGTGAGGTGATTGGTTGATATGCAATAGCGTCCGCGAACAACGGCGCGTGTGTTGGGGTCGAGTCGTTTTCCTTTCGCCGTCACACAGTTATACGCGGAAGTTGGGGAGGAGTGAAAGGTTTATTTTGAGGGAGTATTCCTTAACAGTTCACCGGCCAGAGGAAGCACAGACTGGCTCATTGTTTCAGCGTTGTGACGGAACCACAGCTTCACCATTACTTCTCCTCAGATCTGTTTACATACAATTACACATGTAACTATGCTTGTCTGACACTGGGATTATCATAATCACTTGTAAAATCAGTTTCACTCACTACTATTGCACCTACATTGTAGCTCATTATCTTAAATATATGCAAATGTATATTCTGCATATTTCTATTTCTATTTATTTTTTGTTGTTGCATTTTCGCAAACTTTGCTTTATATTCTCTATTTTATACCTAAACTTTACATTTCTGGCATCCAGTGTGGGCAGTAAAGTAAGAATTTCATTGTTCAGGAAAACGCATTTCGTTACTGTGCATATGACAATAAAAGCATTTAATCTTTAACACTAAACAAGAATCAATAGCAGAAAAAAAATCTACGGATTGGCAGAAAGGATTTGGATTTCAATTACAAATGTGATCTTTTTAAGGAAAATTAACAGGTAACAACAAAAGATTTATTACATTCAATAAGCATTTTTTGCAGTAACAACCCAAATATGTCTATCAGCCACATTGGGGGCACATATTGTTCTTCTCTCCAGGTGACAAGTAGCTCACACCCAAAAAGGGGTGTGAGCCAGTGTTGTATAGTAACGAAGTAAAAATACTTCACTACTTTACTTAAGTACATTTTGGAGTACTTCATACTTTCCTGGAGTATGAAAATGTTTGATGACTTTCACTTTTACTTCACTATATTTCCGAACTCAATTGCGTACTTTTACTCCGATACATTTTCAATGTGTGGTTTAGTTACTCGTTACAAAAAAGCGAGAGAGAGAAACGAAGTGTTTTGACCCCACCTACTGATTAGCAAGCAGGCTACCGAACAAAGTCGTAGCCTGCTTGCCTGGCTTGTTCATCACCTCCAATAGGATACACCTGTTTCGCTTCTCCCATTGTTGGGGAAATCAGAACACCTTGCATCGGGTGGGAGGGGGGTCGAACAGAGAAGAGTGCTGCCCGCACTGACGCGGCTCAGGGATTACGTGACACGCAGCGCCGTGCCCTATAATCCACTGTAAGCTATGTAATGTGTTTTGAGGCAATTGACCAAAATCCCGGACAATTTTTAAATTCCCCCCGGACATCTTTTTAGGTCTGAAAAGTAGGACATGTCCGGGAAAAAGAGGACGTCTGGTCACCCTAGTTCAATGGGGGACAGAAGCCATAGCGATAGCAATTTAGACTAAATTTAACGAATATAGGAAAGGCATGCAAGTTCAAAACCACAAACCATTAACATGTGCTACTCTTTAAAACTGGAACAATTTATTAGCAGGTTTCATTTTGCCTGCACTTGGTTGGGTACATTATTTTAAGTTTATTTGACAAGTTTACCAAGATATAAGAAATGTCATTCAAACTTGCCTTGTTTTACTTTTTACTTGTACTTTTCATTACATTACTTGAGTACATCCATTTTTACAGTAATTTCCATACTTAAGTACAAGAAGTTTCAGATACTTTAAGACTTTTACTCAAGTAACATTTCAGTCAGTGACTTCGACTTTTACCAAAGTCGTATTTTGGAGAGGTACTTGTACTTTTACTTGACTCTGAGATTCCAGTACTTTATACAACACTGGTGTGAGCTACCCCTGTCTCTGGATTTTATGTTCTTAAAATCATACTTCTAAAAACTAATCGCTTGTTTTTCCAGAAGCCTCTGCTTTCTAATACAATATTAAAAAGCAAAATTACATTAAAGCTCGGGGTAAAAATGTATCATGTGGACATGATACAGAAAGCTCTCGAAGCGAGGTCAATTTCATGAGATTTTAGATTTTAAAAGCAGAACCGATGCCTCAAATCCCAGAAATGCAAAATACATTAATGAAAGTATTCAGAATGAGGTTCTGGGATGCATAGCTGAAATGGGGACAGTGGCCATTTTCAAGGACATTAAATAAAGCATTTTGTTATTGTTAGTTTTGGCTAATGAGATAAAGCACATTTGTCCCTAAAACTTGTCCTTGTTTTCCAAGAAGAGACAGGGATGCAATGACAGTGTTGACTAGATTTACATACAGAGAATTTTCATTTTTCACTTGAAGCCCCAAGTAAAAATCTCTCAATCTGCCACTGTGCACAACCTGCTGATTAAACTCAAATGTTCAAACAGAAAAAAATATATATATAAATAAAATGTTTACATTTAGTTTCCACCAGTCGATTTACAAATGACAAGATCATTTACAGTCGTGGATCTTAATTTTATTAGAAAAATCATATACAGTTAATATCAGTAATAAAAAAAAAAAGTTTAGCAAAACAGCTTGAAATACCAACTTTTATTTATCCTTAAAACAAAACCTGCTTCACTAGTAACACGTCAACCAGTAAAAAAACAACGACGACGTTACAGGGACGTTCTTTGGCTTAAGAAACCTGTAGCAAGACAATAATGGAAACATGTAGGCATTAAATGCACTCACTGCGTCCCCGACAGAGAGACGTGCAAGTGCTGTTTAAACAAGAGCAGACATCTCTCAAAAGAGACAACAGTTCTAACTAAAGGTTTTCTTCTTGCAATGACGTACAGCAATTTCTTCAGTGAGGCGGATTGTTCTTTCAAACCCAATTTAAACAAGCAGTAAACATAAAAAACAATAAGCTTATATATGTGTAATAATGACAAAAAGCTATGAGAGATCAACATGGACAACAGAAATAACGTGATCCATCGCAAAATCAGCTTAGTTACAACGGCTGGGCTATGTGAGTGAAGTTTGGTGGTACGTCCTGAGTGGGCTGCCCAAAATGTAACAAAAAAAAAAAACCCCAACAAAAAATACATTTTTGTCTATGGAAGAATATTTGTTCATTTATGCAACTTTAATTGCATAAGCAGCAGCAGATAAAGTTACAAACTGACTAAATCACATTCCTAGCAAAATGAATTTTTACTAGACCGAACTCAGGTCTGTTAAACTGAAGTCCTAATTTCAATCAGAACACTTTAAAAAGAACTGCACATTTTTATTCAGTAGGAAATCTATAAAAATATTGAATAAAAAATACTGCCTTGTCTGAGCAGCTCTTGCTTGTTCAAATGAGATGATTTTCTAACACAACACAGCGTGTGCAAGTAAAGAATCAACCGAAATCTCCGTCGGTAAACAAGAGACCTCTATAAAAATATGACATAATCATGTTTGCTTTATATAAAATAAACATTTGCAGCAGCGCGTTCGTTCTCTGAGTTCCTCCTGATCTGCTCACAAATAATGGAAACCAGAGCTGGCATGAGACACCAAGAGGTACAAGACGGGAGAGAGAGAGGGCACAGTTGGAGGGAAAAAACAAAAAACTAAACATTTAAAACAAGTTAAAGGAAAAAATGTAATGTTAAAATTGTTGATGGTTGAATCAAAGAATGAAAATATAGAGATTTGTTCCCCTCTTTTACTCCTTAACTTGTTGAAGAACAAGCAAGTACATTTAGGGGGAGAGAAAAAAATGATGCATGAAATATTAGTCAAAGCTTCCAGGTAGAGTGGAGAAAGGAATTATTTGCCCCTGAATAACTGCAGCAGGGAAGGAAAAAGTTCAGATCAAACTCCTCTGAAGGATCCAGTGATCCAGCTTCTCTGGTGCTGCTTCACTATTGGAGAACATACCCTGTGTGTGTGGGCGTGTGTTTGTGTGTGTTTGCATGCATGCATGATAATCAGGGAATATAAACCACCTAACGCTCTGAATACACACCGTCAGCTCTTTGTTAGAACTGGTTGAGCCATCAAGCTACGAGGCAGTGACTCCTTCCCACTCCACCAGGTACTGCACCTTGCCGTCCATGGTGACCCGCCGGGCCAGGACTTTATATCTCTCCCCACACGCCAGGCGCCCCGCCACCCCGAAGTAGTTGCTGATGGAGCTCTTGAGGTGGGAAAGCTGGGTGTTGGGGTCCATGCCGTGGACTATGTCCGTGGGGTGGAGCCCCGGCAGGGAGCCAAACGTCTCCGTGTCCGAGAAGCTTGCGTCTGGGAGCCGAGGAGGAGGGGGCAGTTCTGGTCGGGGGGGCTTCGGGGTTCGCCGCGGTCGCCCGCGTTTCCGTTTTAAAGGTGGAGAGGCGAAAGGCATGTTGAAGGCAGCGGTGGCCGTCTTGTTGGAAGTGTACAGGCTGAAGGAACACAAAAGAAGCAAAATACGGGTTTTTTAAAATTTGATGAGAAATCAGCAAAATCTACACTGAAAACTAGAACGATAAGAGTTTAGAACCACTACAGACTTTCTGAGGTTTATCCGGTCACATTATAGGCTCTCTTTCTTCTGTTAATGGTCCTGAGAGTTTTCTTTTCTTCCTCTCCATCTTTAGCTCTCAGTCTTCATGTGACGACATGATTTAAATGAAAACAAGACTGTTCTGCAAGCGCCTTTAAGGCTCCAACATGCTTCATCTGAAGTGCAGAAATCTGCTTTCATTGATGTAGACGCGTGACAAAAACTACATCACTTTGTATGCAGAGAGGCATCCACCTGCCAAACTAAACACCAGGCCCTGGTTGGACTGTTTCTCCAGAGCTCTGTGCAAAGTGTTGAGTGATGTTTTAGAGAAATGCTCTCAGACAGCTATGTTGACATTTTTCTTCCATTGTCTAGTTTTTGTATCTGCAGGAGACATGGATACTTTTGAGAAACATTTATTTGACATTGTGAGGAATTATGCACATTTGTATGAGCATGTGTGTGTGTATATTTGTAATACCCTGTGGGGACCATTTTCCTGACACGATGCCACTGTGTTGTGGGGACTCACTGCTCCCTGTGGGGACTGAAGCCTGGTCCCCACAAGGGGAAACGCTATTTTTGGGTCAGGGGTCAGATTTAGGACTAAGGTGTGAATTGAGTTTTGGTTAGGGGTGAGAATGTAATGGTTAGGATAGGGGGAAGGCGTAGAAATGAATGGAAGTCAATGGAAAGTCCCCACAAAGATATGCATGTATGTGTAGGGGTGTGTCTGTGTGTGTGTGTGTGTGTTTTGTGAACAACAAAGAGAGGTGAAGGTGTCGTGCCTCATATTTACACTTGCACAAAACAACTGTTAAATACAGAAAATAGGACTGGAAATTACACTGGGTTACAAAAGAAAAAATATTTTTTAAGTTGTCCAAGTTTTTTCCAACTGAATTAGGTCTATTTTGCTACGTTGAATCCAAGCCTGACATCCATTTTTGTCAATCAGGTCAGGTTGTTATTCTAATTTGATTTAGAGAAATCCGATCTTCTGACTAAATTGATGACATTTTTGTGACATTATCAGTTGATTTCCATGAATATTTCTCATCCAAAAGAGGTTTTAGGACAAAAAAAAAAAAGTTTTCTAACAGAGCGCATTAATTAATAAAATATTACAAACTTGGATTTCTGTAAACTGAATAATAAACACTGATAAGGGTAAGTACATGTAAATTGAACATTCCGTCTTCATTGTGTAAAATCTCTTTTCTGTCCTGATGGAATCTCTCCTCCTGCTCATCACTCACTGATCCCAGATTCTCAGGAAACCGATCCAGATGTGAGAACAAGTCATGCATTTTGATGCTCATGTTGCATCCATGGTTCAGAAAGTTGACCTGATTGATCAAAACCAATGTGATTTTTGGATCCAGCACATCAAAATGACCCTAAACCCGTTGAAAACCCCAGACAATATTTTGGCTGTTGACCAGTGGTATTTTTCCATCTTCGTTTTGGCGCCCCTATGTGTCAAATATAATCCATCCACTTTCTGTGCCAGTGTTTCAGCAGGGCTCTCCTGAGATAAATGCTTATCTGTTACGATTAAAAAAGCACCACGCTGCAGGGAGACGTCTTCCTTTAAATCCTTAAATTCTCATTGCTTCAAAGTTTTCTTTCCGTCTGTTTCTGTCGCTGTTCCACTCTCCTCGGAAACAGTCTGAGGAGAGTGGCGGCTTACGAGCCGATGACAAGAGATGGAATCATTACAATGCTTTCGTCACAGACATCTTATCTCAAAGTCTTGGAAAAGTATTTACACCCTTGAACTTTGCCACGTTCTGTTCCTAATATGTGAAAACCACCAACTTCAAAGTAATTAAATGAGGTTTTATATGTAAACTAACAACACAGGGGAAGAAAATGATAAATGAATTTTGAAGTCTAAGACCTGACTTCAAATCCACCCATTGGCATTTAGCTCATGATTTGCTACTTTGTTTTCAGTTATCACATAAAATCCGTAGGAGTTTGTGGCTGTAATGTGACAATATGAACCGAAGTTAAAGAGGTAATTATTTCTGGAAGACGGTGTTCCTGCTGTGGCTGCAAACAATGGGTGGACAGCACTCAGCACTGTGCAGCATGGTAATAACTTCTGAGGCCTAACAGAAAATCTGTATTTATGCCTATATTAAATGAAACACACATTGGGACTGGTTTTACTAACTAGCTGACTTTTAAATGCAACTGGTTGTGCTGGAATTTATTTAGCGACATCAAAGTGAAGGACAAATGCAAACCACACTAGTCAGAGCTTGGATGCAAACCATGCACCACTTCACTTTTTTTTTTGTTTGCTGGTCTAACACAGAAAACCCCATAAAATGAGAACATTTGTTTTATTGTTCTTTTGTGTGTTTGAGTCTCTGCCGGAAAGATCCGAGCTTAATAAAATGCCAACCTGGACTGTCTAGAAGTGATTGTTGAGGTAGTTTCTGAGCTGCTGAGGGCATCAATGGATTCCACATCAGAAGACTGAGAAAACAGCAGAGGCTTGCTGCTTCTGGTGCTGCAGAGACGGAAAAACAATTGGAGGAAAAAACGCGTGAAAAGCAGAGAAAAACTAAGATGGCACACAAAATAGTGTTTTATGATTATTCAACAAACAAGCGTTTCAATACCTGGTAATAAACCCTTTTTGGGACTTGGATTAAATTAAATTATGCCACTTCCTTTCAACATTTCTTTAAAACTAGAAATGCAATTAAAATCCCACATGACAGACTTTGTTCACGCCATAAATCATAAAAAAAAAACATGCCATCCTACAATTGCTTCCTGTCATTTTCTTCGCCTGTCTCACCAGTAGTAACGTCCGGTTGCTGATCACTTGAGTTGTGTAATGTGAAACAAGAGTTTCCATTGCATTTTGGTGAAAAACACCAATTCTGATACAGCCAAAAAAAAACCACCTCATTATAGCACAAAAACTTAATAAACACGAGTTCATTTTTCTTTTATTTCCGTTTTTCCGTTGCCCAAATGTATTTCCGTGATTCTAATTTGTGCAATTATACGGTCAGTGGAAACGCAGCTAGTGCAGTGGACGACTTCATGTCCCTCTCATCTAAGTTTCTTCAGTTTGTAGAGGCTGAACTTTTTGGTTAAACTCCTGACAGTCTGTAGCAGCTTTTCACACAAAACGCCCAACAGTCATTTTTTGAGCCGTAACAGGAACCTGGTATTTTTCAGTCATTCAAGCATCACATTCAGGCTTCAGCGCAGGGACTGGTGGCCGATCCTGAATAGAGAGCAATCTGAACACCAATTATCAAGTTATGAAACGGCTTCTCTTTGGATTTGGACTTTGACTAGGCCATTCTTCTTTTTAACCGATTCAAATTTCCCCTTCAACTAACCTTATCCCTGCTGCAGAAAAGCGTCCTCACAGCATGATGCTGCGTTGTTTACACTACACACAGACTCGTTGACAACAACCCCACTAATGTGTCAGGTTTCAACACCAAAAAACACGCAAACATTTCCCAAACAAAGAACAGAACAAGACAAGCAGTCGATCACTTACTTAACAGAGGTCAAATGATCCAGTGCAGGGGGGTCCGGCTTTCTGGTTTCCTGATAAAGTGGAGAGAAATTCATCAGCATCTACAGGAAGGAGTCGTGTTTTCTTCATACATGAACGTTTGAGCTCAACGCAAAACCATCTGTTGACCTCAGCAGAAAGCACTAATCCAGCTCAGGCTCACTAATGCATACATGATAACAGAAATACACACACACACACACACACGCACACACACCAGGGATGGCTCGTTGGACCGTTGTGGTTTAGCCAGTGTCTCCAGACAGCGAGCTTCTTGCTTCCTCTTTTTCTTTTTCTTCTTCTTCTTCTTTTCGATGCCATTAGTTAAAGCAACAGGGATCCTGCAATGACAACACCAACATTTCAGTTACAGTTATGACAGCTGTGCATAAAGTCAGCATGACTGTTCAGGCATTAAGCATGAAAAGGTGAAGGGACATAAAACGAAGAGCGTTTTTATGATTTACACATTCTTGAATTTAAAAAAAAAACATCAACTTGTTCAGTCGGGAATATATGCGCTGGCTGGTTTGGCAGTATGAAGTTTATAAAAATATTATAGCTTTTCACAGTCTAAAAACTTCTTTTTACGATGCTAACAAAAGCACCAGCGCAACCAGAGTTGTCTTTACATGCATGTAGCACATTAGCCTCCATCACCTGGCTAACTGTAAGCTGAAAAGTTTTTCACTTTGCTACAAGAAAAAGGATTCAAGTGCCTGCATAAAGTTATGATGTTGGGAGAAAAAAAGCACTTTCCATCACTTAAGATCACCCAGCAAGTAAACTGACCAATTAACCAGCAGATAAAGCAAATTATATATGGCCTATTCATTCATATGGACATCAATTTCTGTCATGAAAGAAAACTATTTATGTGATTCAAAGTCATGATTGCGTGCATGTTAATGTAAAATTAAAATTTTACATTGGTTCAAGGATGAAAATCCAAATAATAAATATGAAAGAGTAAATGTGCATAATTGTAGGAAATGTTCAACTATTTTAAGCAGAAGTGGAAGTAAGTGTTGCTTTTCTGTTTTAGATAAAAGCACCTAAGATTGTTGAAGTTTGATCTCATTTTTGTGGAAGTATCAAGACACTGTGGCGTTTCCATTTGTGGTAAGAATCTCATACTGGTCACGCCTCCTTAAAAATGTAATACATCAATGAAAGGTTTTCCATCTTACTTCATGTCAGAGAAGCTTTTGGCCGGCTTGCATCCTTTTATGGTGATCTCGTGGAAAGGCTCCCCCAACACCGTGTATGTGGGTTCAGTACAGTTGGGAGGAGCAGGAGGGAAAAAGATTCTTAGGCGAAACAAATGCTTCTTCTTTTTCACCTCCTTCCCTGACATGAACCTGGAAAAGGCGGGAGAAGCGAAGAAGTTAGGAGTGTGATTATTGTTGAATTGTAGAATCACGAGTTTGTGTTTTAAAGTTTAAAAAGACAACAGGAGAAAACTTACGTGTAGCTATTGTCGTTTAAGGCCTCCAGAACTTTTTCATACCTCTCAGATCTTGGTGTGTTGGCCAGCTATGGACGGCAGATGAAAGACAAAATCAGATGTGTTTAGTATCTGATCAGTGGAACTAAACAGAGGGAAACCAAAGATTTCAAAAGCCATAAACATAATTTAATTTGGGGGGATATTTTCCAGTTATGGCCCCCAACCTCTGCAGCACAACTTTTGTAACACAATCAACAGTTATTGATCTAAAATTTTGCGCTAACAAAACTTTGTTAGATTTTGCTTTAGATAAAGGATATCTCAAAACAGAAACCTGACTGTCTGATTGACTTTATTAAATCAAGACTTTAAGACATCTGGTCTCAAAATACATTAAACAGATCACTTCAACCCAATTTTTTTTTTATATTGCGCCAATAGACAACGCATATTGACTCGTTGCACTTTACAACAACAGCAAATAACGTGAAAAATGTGTTCTCAATGATATGAAGTTAGAAAATAAAACAGAATAATGAGCAGACTTGTCTCCCTCTTCAGTTTTTCACAGCTTCATGCGTCTCTTACCTTCCCCAGCTGCAGCAGCTCCCAGTTGTCATTAATGTAAGGCATTAGTTGCATCTGAGAATCAAAATACCTCTTCTTCTGAATCACACTCAGGTTGTACAGGCACAGATGAACAATATCCTTCCTACAATATGAGAAGGAAAAAAAAACATGCTAAGCATAGATTTTGATAAAAGTTTATATATGCAGGTCAATTTCCTCTACTACTAGTGTCATTTCAGGGTTGTTGTTTTTCTTTAGCTATCTGAATGATAGAGTTCCAGAGTTCTCTTTTTGCACATCCAGAACTGCAACTTCAGTTTAGTTGTACTGGTCTGTGCTCATGAAATTAAAACCACACCAACAGCCTCCCTCCATCCTTCCTGGACAATGCTTACACCTCCTCCTCCAAGTGTGGCCCATTGCAAACAAAGGTCCTTTCAGTGCTAGGTTGCTGCTTGCTCATTTCAACAGAAAATTTCACAGTAGAGGATGCTGTAATACCTCTACTATGCCAATAGGTGGAGATAACATTGACTGAAACTACGTACACAAGAATTTAAGACGAGCATTGATAAAGCAGTGCTAGGCTAAAGAAGATTCTCAGTAAACGGTTGAAGCTGGTGTTTTCTTTCACACCCTTTACCGTTTCCTGTCAGTCATTTCCTTCTTAGGTTTAGTGAAAGGTCGAATCAGGACAATGTGGGGCAGCTATGGCAAAAAAAATAAGACAAAAGGAGGAAAGAAAACAACTGACTGTCAAAATGAGCTCCCTATTAAGAAAATATATTATTTCTTATATTTATTTAGTTTTTATGTCATGGGGTCATTTATTTATTTGAATGCAACAGCTCTGTATCGAAAGAATGGTTAACGTTTATTAAAAGTTACAGATTTCTGACCAGCTAAACTTTAATAACAGATTAGTCTTCGCTTCAGAAGAAAACTTGAGTAGTTAGCACTAGCATCTTTATTTTATCCATCTGGAAATTTGTTTTATTTAATTCAATTAAACTGATTAATGATTGCTAGTCATTTGAATGAATATTTATTCTCAATTATGATCATACTGTTTTTCCCCAAGATTTTTATTCTAATCAACAATTTTTTTTAAAAAAAGCAAAATAAATCTCATATATACATAATCTACTTGTTTCTTTAAATGTGGAACAGAATTCATTCAAACACAAGATGAGAGATTATGATAACATTATGCTAACATTAGTATTACTACCAAAACTATAACAGTGTCAAAGATACTGTAGTTACAGTGTAATAGGTGCTACAATTGTTATGGAACATTTTTAGCCTAGCACTGCTTCAGCCATGCTCTGGATCGTCTTTCTGAATTTTGATGTGGTTATTGTCAAAGTTGTCGCTACGTGTTAGCACAGTCAATTTCTGACAAGAATCCTGAAGGATCATGTAGATTTTTTTCTCCCCCAAAAATGGATAAGAGGAAAAAAATAAAAACTAAAGAAAGTGTACTATAAGACAGTGTACTATAAGACAGCTTTCAGTGTCTTATAGTACACTGAAAATACCAGGATGTATGCATTTTATCACAGTCAGAAAAAGAACTGCATTTTAAGGTATAAACCTGTGACAGCAGATGTAAAGACAACCTTAGTTTTAGATTCCAGTTCATCTACAGCCTAACATTCACTTACCAGTCAAGAGGCAGTCGGTCGAGGAACTCTGGTCCGCCGCTGCAGACTGAACAGACGAAGATGAAAAACCTGAATACGAGAAAACGCCACATCATTGACATGAACTGCACTGGATTATTACAATCATAAAGCATCTTCAAGAGGAAAGTATCACCTTAATATTTAGCCGACGATTTCTTTACATTCAATCTCACATTATATTTTACATTAATGTTATACAAGCCTACATATCCTGTGCCTTCCTCAGAAATTATCCTAAAATGATTTGGCACTTTATTATAGAGCTAAATTCTAATTATTGTGTTTTGCAGCAAAATTCATAACTCACAAATATTAAGATATGAATAATTTAGTCAGATCTTTAAATCAGAACATAACAAACAATGTAAACCATGTCACATACTTTAGACTTTAGTGTTAAGTGTTTGCACCTATCTCCATTGAGCAGTGGAGCCTGTAAGCAATGTAGACAATCCTCATGGAACCACTGCCGACACCTGTTACACTGCAGCATCTTCAGGTACCAGCTACCAATAAACACACACACACACACACACAACACTGATAAATGACACAACATATGATTTGTGGAACATATTTGCCAAAATTCTTTAGCATGTTTGCAGAGTGGCATGCACTACTCACTCTCCCGGTCCTCCGCAGTAGCAGTAGCATTGCTGGATGTTTGTCTTGTGGCCCTGATCCCACACTAGTTCCTCTGGAGCATATGGGAAGGAGAGATGAAATTCCATATGCTGCTCCAGATTTTCCTGCTTTGGAAAGAGCTTAGCGGATGCCTCCTTCTTCAGAATGCTCCCCTTCTGGATGCAGAAAAAACAAATAAATAAATAATTACATCTAAACATAAATTCAAGTACAAAATTAAAACCCTCAGAGAACACAGCAGTGCCTATTTCGAGCTGAAAATACAATCTGGGGGTCATATTGGTATACATTTGGTTTAAAGAAACAAAAGGACTAAATCTCTGTGTAATCCATTGTTCTAAAATCCTACCTCAGAGAAAGAAGCCAGTTCACATTCTGAGCACAGCCACTTGTCATCAGAGTCGATCACGGCGGCATCAATGACGGGCGAGTGACACATCTGATGGTAGCCTGGATGACAAACACATTTACTGTCATGTAAATAACTCCAACCGTCTGCCGAAATACTAACTACTGAAACAGGCTCACCATTCATTACACACAGGCTTCTGCTGTCTCTTCTCGTTTCTACACATGAATCTGTTCAGACGTAGGCAAAAACTGAAACCGTACCTTGACCACATTTGTCACAAATGACAATCTCGTTAGGTTCCTCTGAGGTCTCATCCTGACATATGGAGCACACGATGTCGTCATCGTCATCAGTCTTGTCGTCTTCGTCCCCTGAAAAGGAAAGAAATGGTCAACATAAGGAAACGATTTGCAAAAAGAAGAGCAAAAACAAACCAAGCACCACAGATATTTACTAATTAGGAAACTGTTATAAAAATAATTCAATGAGGATTGTGACTGAACTCCCTACAACAGGGAGGTTCCCTAGCTTTTCCATGCCATGGGCCCCTAAACCCTCTGCAAACCCGCAGACAAAACTACAAGAAACTGAGACTAAATAAAACTAATCATCATTTTAGTAACCAATTAATCAGTAGATTATTCTGACGATTCATCGGATAAAAAAAAATAAATACCATGTTTCATGTATAAACACTAAAACCTTTTTTATCCAATATGAGAAATAAATTAAAAGATGCACAAAAAAAAATTTCAGTTTTTTAAAAAATAAGAAAACAAACATTCTATTGCATAGAATGCAGTAACAGCATTCCTTTAATGAATTTGAACCGGGTGAAGATAAAACTGGACCACTTGAGGAAATTTGGCTAAAGCATATTTACAGACCAAGGTCTTTTATGTTAAATGCAAAATGTATTTGTTTTGTAAACTTTTTACTACTCTGAATATGTTTTTTTTGACCGCATCACATTTTTTGAGTCTGTATACTCCAGTTAATGACTAATCGATTAGTATATTAATTGTGATTATTTCAGTAATCGATTAATCGTTTCTGCTTTAAAAGAAAGAACATTGTTTTCTCACTTTTATTCACTTTCAATATTACATTTATTTGCCATGATATTTGCAGCATTTTAAATATGATTTTGGTTTTTCTTTCCATCATATTGTTGAACAGGACTGATTGAAGCATAACTAAAAGCTTAAGGTCAAAACTGAAATATAAGTTTCTGTATTGGATTTGTACATGTGACTAGAGGTGTCATGCCTCACCAGTCATGAACCTCACTGCACGTCACTGAACTGAAGTTGTAGCTTACAGTAAATAATGGAGATTAGCTCTCTGTCTAAAGCCTGTAAGACTCAAGGAAAGTTGGAGAGACAGAAAGGAGAAAAAAAGCCTGAGCTGGAAGTATTTTTTTTTAAAAAAACAGTTCTTTTTGAAAGCTGCTTTGTGGGCAGCTGTTGAAATGTTGTAATACTGTTTTATAAAGAAATCTTCAATACTGATTTTACATGTTCAAAATCAAACCTTAAAAATAAGGTGGGAGGTAGGTCTGTCAGAGTAACACATTTTACTGAACGATAAATTGTCCCAGGAGTTGTTGAGAGAAGTGATAGTATTGTTGTTTCAAGAAATATAATGGTAATGGCATAATACTGCGAGAACACATTCTCAAAGTTCAATCATCTTTAAATTGTTATGAACACTTAACACTGGAACTGGAAGACATTTTTAAATATCCAAAATAAATAAGCAAAATATCAGAAACAACAAATAATATGAATTATGAAGTCTCTTTTAAAAAAGAAAGTCTTTTAAAAAAGGACTAGTTGAGAGAGAAAATATAAAAACAAAAAATTATGCGAATAGAAATTATTGAGCTCGTCTTGATTTATTACGCGATTAATTGATTTATTGCTTATTGCGACTGGCCTAGTAGGAATGAGCGACAGAGATATGGACTTCCAAAATTTATTTGGGTATCCAAATATTTACTTCATTCCTAAAATACCACCCAAAAAGGCCCATTATGAATAACTGCTAAAACTGCACTTCTAACAAGAGTTTAGAGCGAATTAGGTCACCATTTCTAATAACCTTTGCTCCACATTTTGTTTCTATAATACATCATAAACAGGCTCAAACACGCCATCAGGCAAGAACATCGTTCCAACTGCTGAGTCATGACAGAAGAGTTAAGTTTCTCTGCTTATCTTTCCTGAGAGGATGTTTCCTTCTCAGTAAGAGAGATTACTGCTGCAGCACTGATGCAGCCCACCGTTAACTGTAAGGAAAGAGAGGAACTAAAGAGGTCTGATAGTATATACCACAGAGGGTGACGCTGCAAATCTATTAAAATGAGCAGAAATGGACAACTTTTATGTATTTTGTTTTGAAAACTAAAAATTCAGAGTCATCTTCAAGGTTTCATCTACTACTTGGAAAACCGTAATTACATTCAAATATAACATCGGGACCTGATCACATTGGTGGTCGACTTCTCAGTTCATCAGCAGAACAGTAGGCTCCCTTCATTTCATATTTCTGTTGACCCTTTGGAACCAAAATGGTGGAGGTTTTTCTACAGTCACTGAAGGGCAGATGTGTTTTGCAGGAACACAGTACCATTTTATAGCACAATCAAGTCACTGTGTTATCTTCAGTTGTTACAAATTGTTATATCAAATATGGCTTAAAAGAAATTTGACTTTGTAATTTAACACCTTGTAACACCATTGAAAACTCATGCTCTTTCTGAAACTCACTCCTCTATTAACCCTTTAACATCGTTTTTACTGAAGTTGCCCTGAGAAGTAGCTCCTATAATGAGTTCAGATGCACAGTCCCACCACGTATTTGCTAATTACTGCTGACTAGTCTGAAGGAGTTGCAGGAGAGGGCTCCTCTTGGGAGGCAGCACTAGGTCCACCCAGGTGTTTTACAAACGTTAATGGTTGCCAGTGAGGATTAAAGGATTTCTCACACATGCATGAAAGAATTAAAGCAACAATCCAGTGATGTTTATGATGAGGGAACAACAATATAACATGATGTAAAGCTTCAAAAAAAGTTCATTTCAAATCATTCTGTCCCTATAATATCCGTCTTTGTGTTTCATTTTAATTTTCTGCAAGCCAACTCTCCTTCACAGAAACGAATGAACCAAGATGCAGACCCCTGAAACTGGGAGAGTTCACCTGTCTGAATATCGCTCCAAAGAACCCAAGACTTCGATCTGTCCTCAAAAACCACAAAGCAACGCTGCTTGTCCTGATCTATCTGGAAAAAGAAAAAAAAGAAAAAGAAAAAGAGAGATTAGCACCTTTCTAGCAGACACAAGAAGAAGAAGAAGAAAAAAGACAACAAAATCTTGTTTTTTATTTTTTGTAAGACATTCCAAGCAGCACCAACCTTTGTGACTGTCCCCAAATAAAACAAGCCGTCAGACCACCTGGCCAATACATCCTGCCCCTCTGTAAACCTGGCAGACATGTCGTCCTCCCCATACTCCCCCCTAGCAGAGAGGCCGCAGGGTGACAGGGACACAGTCTGCTGCTCGGGGTGAGCTCTGTGACGGAGAGAGGGGTGATCCACAACCCCCAAGTCTCTGAAAACAGGAAGCGAAACACAATAGGAGACATGCGCACAGTTATACTCACTGGGATTCATTCTAAACCATATGGTAGTGCTGAAAGGGGTTATGTTACTGTAAATGCATGCACACAAGATTTATTTGCAAAAAAAGTTGGGGAAAAAAAGGCAATGTAGTTATCAGCACTGCAAAGGTGCCCAAAATGTGGAAGCAGGTTGGTTTGGGGACACGTACAAATTTGAAATCCTAAGAATATGTTGTGGGATTTTGAAAATAAAAGGGTGCATTGTTTTGTTCCAAAGCTTACAAAACAAAGAGGAAGGCCAAGTCTTCCTTCAGTGAGTACATGCAACTGGTGATTAGGATAATAATTAGCGCTAATTGCCAATAAGCTTGGGCGCTGAGTATATCAATAAGATAATTAAGACCAAATTTAAAATTTTACATTTTCCTTTAACCACTTATTTTTAATCTGTTTGACTACAAATATGTTTTTTTATGGTTTTATTTAAGTGATTTATATTTTTAAAGGGCAGTTTTCCTTTCTTGAGCCGCTTCCCTTCAGTCCTTTGTCTCTATAACGACGGAACAAAAAAAGCAACCACAAGAGAGTAAAAAAGGCAAATCTAGCACTTATTCTGCATGACGGAAGCCACGATGTGTTTTATATGGAAATCCAGGAGTTGTTGATCGTACGAACAGCCGACATGCAAAGCAGTTCCCCCGGCCAGGTCACTGACCGTCGGACCCACCTCCCCCCCCCCTTTAGCAGCGAGAGGAAAACATGACAACAATACCTCATTCGGTCACCTCCGCTGTTACAAATGCCTCGCGAGACGAAAAAGCTGAAAAGGCGCGAGGCTGTTTTCCCGTTGCTGCCGTGGCTTATATGTATATCTAGTGCGTGCCCAGACAATCCACAGCGCTCGAGCCTTCCTTAGAAAATAACAAACGGTTCATTTTCCCCCAGCACGTTCGCCATTTTGGTTTCCCGCTGATGAACGGGGAGTGCATTGTGGGAAGCGTTGCTGCTAGTGGGCTGCTGCCTGCACCATTTTCAAACATTTGAAATTGTAGGCAGGGCACCTATGAAGTACTGCATATCCGCCCCTGAAGGAACAGTAACATTGACTTTATCTTTACAACCTCAAGTTTTATTGCTTAAAAAAAATAATAATAATGTAGAAATACTAACAATTTATTATATTTTTTTGTGTGCCAACGTATATTCTCAAATGGAATATTTAATTGGGAGAACCGAATATTCTCCTAATTAGCTTGTGTATTCTTTGGCTACTTTTGGCATTCCCAACTCATGGGACTGACATTTCTTTTAAGTTTGTTATCATGACCGGAAGTTCTACTTGAATCAGGTTTCCTCTGGGGCTTTTCAGGAACCTTAAAGGGCGTTTCTCCTCCAAAGTGGGTTATTTTACCCCTAAGCCGTTTGATTGCTCACAGTGGAATATGATACTCCTATTTATCAAATATATTTCTGTAATCACCTATAAGATATCTTTAGTCATAACAAGAACAACATTCTGGTTGTAAATTTAAGTATATTTATTTATTTGTTTGTTTGTTTGTTTATTTATGACCAATACTTCAATAACTCACCTTCAGAGTCATACCCCAGAGCAACAGAAGTGCACGTTGTGGCGGAACAAGTGTACTACAACATACATTTATCAGGATGACATGGCAGAGACGCGGTTATTAAATTGTTAGTTTGAAACAATAGAATAACCTTCCCTAGAGGAAGGGCGGAAACTGCAACACATGGATAATATTTGGGGGTGTGAAGGGGCATATAGGATATTTCTTGTTTCAGCTAAGTATATTTCATGAATTATGGATAATTAATTCAATTTTATATCTATATGAAACCTTTTATCACAATATTTCAATTGACTGCCATTTTAATCCCTATAGCCACTTAAACGGTATTATGATCCCTGGTCAAAAAATAATTCTACTTGACCTACTGATGAATATCATTTATTGCAGTCACATAACCACATTTCCTTAATGCACGATATAGAATATCGAAATACTTGCTTAAAATTGTCAGTTGTCTAAACCGCTACAAGTGATCCCGCTGGAAATTAACGCACATTAAAAGACAATGTATTTCTTGCATTTAAAAAGTCAAGTACGAAATTATAAAACTGTAAAGATTCACAATGACAAAAGGGCCAAATGGCCAGATTCTCACTAGAATTCTTCTGAGTCTTTATGGGTGCTGGTGTATTTTCCCCTTCGCTATTTCCTCCCTTTGCAGTTTTCATTGTTCTGTAGCCAACGTTTTCTGGTTCGAAAAGGTCATCTGCTACAGCCAGGGGACATCTCCTACTAACCATTGCTCAGTTTGTATACCTCCTCTTACTTAGACAATTCATACCTGCCTCTAATACTTGCTTCTGCCTGCCTAAACTTTCACACTAGCACCACAACACACAATTTTACATTTAAAACCATAAAAAAGTTTGGTTATTCTTCTTCGAACGTGACTACTTTTATTTATTTGTGTTGTTTTTCACAAGTATTTATTTTCATAGCTAACCAAAAGACCACCCCAGAGAAATAAAAGTGTACAGTTTGGTAAGTAGATGAATAAATTATGGCAAGCATGTCGGGACTAAAGGACAGCAGGAGAAGCAAAAACTACGCATGGTTGCAAAATGGAGTGTAAACTGGAAAAGCTGTGAATTGACATGTGGAACCTTTGATACACCATTGAACATTCTCATAACTATCCGCATAATTCATGAAAATACCTAACTAAAACTAAAATCAAACTCATATGTTATGGGTTAACAGACTATTTGTTGACAGATACAAAATGGAAATAGAGGGACAGATTTGTAAATCACGCTGGATGAAATAAATAATTCTATTTGCTGGGCAATATGAGGTAATAAAGAATGCTGGCATTACTCAGATAAATATTTGTCCAAAAAGTCATTTTGTTTTTACTAATTCACCCATTGTCACTTCCTGATTTTAATACTGATCTGATTTTATCCAACAAAGGAAAAGCCAAGAGAATTACACCTTGAAACACAGCCGTTCAGACAGCAGACCAAGTTTTTTAATGGAATACCAGCAGTGATTGTAGAGAATTTAGGAGACAGAACCGACATTTATATAGAAATCTTTATAGGAATTGAGGGAAATGAGTTGGCAGACAATCAAACTGAATTATTGGTGCCATTAAGCGAATGAGTCATAAAATCTGTAATTAAGTAAAAGATACAGGAGAGATGAAAGAAAAAAAAGGGAGGGAGTGAGAACGTGCAGATGGGTTTAAACATTCTATTGGAAAGCAGATAAAAGAAAAACAAAGGATTTGGACAGTAGAAACTGAACCCAGGTCCTTCTTGCTGCGTAATGGTTGCATGGCTTCCAAAACTGTACCACGGACTGCAGCCCCCACCTTCACTATTTAAGCAAATACAGCTGGCAGTCCTTTGGATTAGTCTCAACCTCCTTTGCACACTTAGAAACAAACAATTTTAGCCTTTCTTCTTCACAAAGTATCTCAAACTCAGACTGAATGGAGAGCATCTGTGGACAGCAATGATCAAGTTTTGCCACAGATTTTCGGTCATATTTAGGTCTGAACTTTGACTTGACTGCTGTAACGCAGACATTTATTTGTGAGGGTGATATGTCCTGATGTGCATTGTTAGTTTTCTGCCACACAACCTATTCAAACCTAAGATAGCATCTCAATGCTAATGTCAGCATTCAATCTAAAGAAGATCCATGAATGACCAGGGCTTCCTGAAACACTGGAAAGCTGAATGGGTATAGTAGCACTTTGCACCAATCTGATAGCTAAATAGCCTAATAACAGACTAAAACCATAAATATCTCTCCTGTTGAGTTCATATGTCTATTTATTCAATAATAAATGTCGCTTTAATTTGGTAATATACAATGTTTTAAAAAAAATACATTCAATTACATATCCTGAAAATTCCTCTTCTCCACCATATTTGTAAAGTTACACAGTAAAAAATTAACAGCAACAATTTGATTGTTTTAGCCTGTCATAGGTTGAAAAAATGTGGGTGTTCGTTTTTTAAGTCATATTTTCTCCATGTTAATTCTACATTTATAAACAACAGAGTTCCTAACAAAATACTTATCTTTGAAATTTAATATTCAGTTAGAAAGCTAAATATTTAGTTCCCATCGAAATGTTTACGCCAGTCACAAATATTCAGCATGCTAGGAAAATATTTAGCAAGCAACCTAAATATTTAGCTTCTAACTAAATATTTAATTTGAAAACTAAATATTTAGTTTGCAAGCGAAATATTCCGCTGATGAATTAAGTATAGTTTGGAACCCTGACATTTATAAATGTATGAATAAAAAGGTGAAAATATGACTTTGATAAATGAACTTTCTTTTCCTTTATGACAGGCAAAATAAATCTGTTATTCATTTTTTTTGCTGTGTAACTTTAGAAACGGCACAACAGCCAGGCTTTTATTGTGAAATATTTAGCGGAAATGGTTTCTTTCGTGCTTGTGAACTTGATCTTGTAATACTTTGATAGTTTCGTAGAACTACCGCTGGATAATAATAATGTATGGTGACGAGGTTAGGGTCCAGCGGTGCCTTTTAATAACACATCACCGCCATGTTTTACCTCAAAACTTACTAGGTGTTTGATTGGGAAGGAAACAGGTTGCGCCTGCGCTCTGAGCCATACGTGTTTTTTTTTTTTTCCAGCTTGAGATATGCTGGCTTTTTTTGAAAATCAGCAGCAGCTGCTTCAAAGGGCAGAGAGACGGAGACGGAGGAATGTGGCTGTGATTCATCCGGACCAGATGAACCCGGACCGGGCCGTCCCGTCTGGAATCAGACGCTATGCTGTTATTTCCTCGTGCGTTTCTTGTTTGATGTAGAACGCGCTCTGCTGGCCGCCTTCAGACGTACTGAGATGGTCTATTTCAGCGATGGCTAAGGGTCTTTTTCCACGAGCCTGGGTGAAAAAGTCTTTCTATTTCCAGGTAGGAACTCTGTTGTGCAAAATTGCTGCGAGGAAATGGATTGTAAAAAAGAAAAGAAAAAAGAAGAAGTGATCGTGTTTTGCGTGTCGCTGTCACATCTGTGCGGTTGACAGCTGGCAATCGGCGTTCTCCTCCTTAGATTCCCTGCGCCGCCAGGGAATTACCTGATGAATGTGAATGGCTTGTACACCTTATTACTGACAGCCTGGTTACCACAGGCCTAACCAGGGAGAATAGACATCAGCAATTGGCACCTTATTGTAAAAATAGGGTGCAGAGGAGACATCTGGGGGCTCTAAATAGTTACGAACACTATCTAGTGGCGTATATTTCCCCCTTGCAAATGTACACTCCCACAGCTGGATAATGAAGTTTGGATTTCTACTTCCGGACTGCACACAAAACACAAAGTTATATACATAAAAAAAAAAAACAACTAAAAAAATATGGTTCAAGAGGCCCAATAATCAAGGTGATCAGCTGGAGTTAGTAAACATTGATGACTGATTAGTTCAACTATAGATATTTGGGTCAGAAATTGACTTAAAATTTAAATTTAAATGTAGTAACGTATTTGACAGGGACAATGCATATTAATTAAAATTTCTGTTAATGCGCCAGAAATGGCCAAATGGCTATTTTTCATCCGAGAGATTTAAAAACAAACATAACAAACATAAAAATAACCTTGTTATACAAAACAAGGTCAGAACGACTTAACTATACATATTTTGTCAGACTCAATAAATACAATTCATACAAAACAGTTAATATAAACAAAGGAAACTACAGTACAATTGTATAAGTGACTAAAACTATTTTAATGACTACAGTCCCCTTCACCCCGTCCAAAAAGCTATGATTGATGCTGCGTTAGATGGCAAGGAGAAATATCCTGAGAAATATAGAATAGAAATATCCCTTTACTGTCCCAAAGTGGAGAAATTCAGGTTCAACAGAATCTAGTTAAGACAGGTGGGAACATGGATTTTAACAAGGTGGTTTGGAAGTAAGAATAAGGGGCTGTATAGTAAGGGCAAATTTACAACATAAGACAGATAATACTGTACAGGTATTAAAAATACCATGCAGCTAACAAACCATGCAAACAACAGGTATGTGCCAATAACAGCAGGAATGTTTATTAAAAATGAGAAAACTGCAAGTAACACTTAACAGGAAGGATCTCCTGTAACGCTCCTTTGTGCAGCTATGATGCAGCAGTGTGTCGCTGAAGGAGCTCTAAAGGCCCCCCAACAGCTTCATGCATCAAATCTGTTGTCTAACAGTGATGCTATTTTAGGCTTAGATTGAATCTTCTCACCAACCAAAACAGCAACTTTTTAACCAAACTTAATGCTTAAATCAAATTTGTGAATGGGCAGCATTATGTGAAATTGACTTTTTTGAGCTTTACATCATGCTACGAAGTTATTCCCTCATCAAAAACATACCTGGAGTGTTGATTTGATTCTTTCATGCATGTTTGAGAAACCCTGCAATGTTCACCATGCGAGAACATTGCAGGTGTGCAATCTTCACCATGCAGTAGTGGCAGTAATTGGTACAGTTGAGATCACTGTAAGTCTGTTTGCTTATCATGTTTTTTTGTTGGAAATAGCAAGTAAGAATGTTATTTGCTACATCACCACTTCTATTTTATATACAGTAAATACATTACTTTTTGTGTTCGTCTAATTTTCTGGTTAATGATGTAAAAGGAAAGTAAAAGTATGGAAAAGGCAAAACAAATAAAGAAAATAAAATAAAAATGAAAGGAAATGTCAAGGGAGGTACCGGTTCTGCAGGAAACAGAAATTAATTTAATTGCCAATTCTTTCTGGAATTCACACGCTGCTCACTATTTGTAGCAGCTGTAGAGAAATCCGTTGAATATACAGTAGTTGAAGTGAATTTGACAGCATGCAAATTAACAGGGAAAATCACTTATGGTTGTACTGAGAAGAACTCTGATAAGCCGCCTTGTGTGATGTCTGCAGACAGCTGCTCATGGAGGCTTGTTTTGGGGATTTAACTATCTTGATTAAACAATGATATACAGCAAAATAACAAATGCAAAAACTGTGCTGCACAGGCTACAATCTCTATTAATGTGAGTTTTATGGGTTTTGCTAGAAGCTTCAACTTTCATGCCAAGTTTCCCTTCTTGCATACCAGTAATGAAATGGGATGTTAAATCCCCCCAACAGTATCCTTCTAAGGCAGCAACAATCAGTAACCCAGCTGAACAAATGATTCACTTTGCAACATTTGATCCTGTGCTCACTGAGCAGATCTCTTAGCAACAGTTTTCGCAACAGTTTGCACAAGCAGTTTGTTTTATTTATGAAACCATCTTTGTACACAGAAAGAATGTCCAAAGGTCCCAGGCAGTTTGGGCTCATTGGTTCTGTGTGCTGTTGAGAGATGATGACGTCTGTGTGCTTTGACGTATCAAATGCCATACAGAGGCTCCTATGGAGTCACTTAGTAGAGTCACAGTTAGATTGTTATCAGAGCAGCTTGATCCATGTTAGCTAGCTTGGTGGCATGTTGTCTGACTTGGCTTTCTTGTGGGTGTGTTTGTTTTTTCTTCTCGTCATGCATTTTCGTCTTTACAACACTCAAAACTTGCTGATGGATGTTAAGGGTACTGGCCAGAAATCTCTAAACGGACCAGATCAAAGGTCAGCTCTTAGCTGCAACTTGACAGCGATACTTTGTACAGTTTAGAATCCCATTTTGGGCATTAAATATGGCACCGTATCAGTGTTGTAGTTAGATAACGGTGGCTACTTCATTGTCACAGGAGGCTGTATCCATCTTGAAGCCAGATACTGATCTGATTAATGATAGGTCGGCACGGTAACAGAGGCAGTGCTGGCAAGTGAGAAGGGGAATACTCACTAGTGTCAGGTTGGGGACTAGCATGTCTGGGCTGACCACCCACTGGATTTCCTTTTGGTTTCTCTGCTGTCCATTAGCACACATAAGCTAGCGTAAGCCCTGATATGCTGGTGTTAGCCTTAGATAGGTTAGCAAGTAGCATGCTTAGGCTGCTCATCTTCGACTTGCACTTTTTTTTTTCTTTAAATAAAACTTTATCAAGGAAAATGGTTGGACTACAATATCTATAAGCGACATACATTAGATGTATTGACGTGCTGAGGTTGGCTTCCGATTGATGCTTCAAATTTGGCAGGTAGCTAAATGCCACTCAGTTAGCATTGCTTCCCTTTCATTAATCAGATCAGTAGCTGGTGTCAGTCTAGTTATAACCTCCTCCGACAAGCTGGATCTGCAATAGTCTGAATTATGGCACTGTTACCATGCCATATTTAGGTAGCTGGATGGCTTATTTAATGAGTTTATAAGGAACAGTTTCTAATTTGAGATCCCTACTCAAGTTCTAAGAATCCTGCTGGGTTGGTCATACAGCCAGTCGGTTCCAGGGAAAAGAGTAACCCAGGCTTTAGCCTATAGGCTCCAATAACTACAAGTGGTCGATGCTTGACAAAGGTAAACTAAACGTTGGCAGGTGGCAAACCTAATTCATTCAGCCATGCATGATTTATTACACGCTGACCCCTGTCCTGCATCCTGAACTCGCTGGCTGGTGGTTATGAATGAAGAGGAGACAGTTGGACCTCAGGAATCTGCTGCTTGGGTTTCACTTCTTTAATTCAAAAGGTTTCACCATATTCATCACTCAACCAACTCAGGGTGTCAGGGTATGACTCTCCTGTTGCAGCTTTTTTTTTTCTTTCTCCACTCTAACCCTTTTGTCTCGGTACTTTTTTTTTTAAAGACTTTTTGCACAAACTAGAGTAATGCATGTCTAAGCAGTTCCATCTGACAATGAAGAGTACTGGTTGTGCTCCCTGTTCTTTCCCCAGGGTCCATCTATCTGTGTGTTCATCTCTTTGGGCAGACATTGTTTGAAAGCTAAACAGTTCACCAGAGGGCAAATCTGTCCAGCTTTAAAACTGATACTTTGGTTGTTGTCTTTTTTTTTAAAAGTGGGACTATAAGGACTAATTATGAGGAGTCAGCATCTCATTTGCAGTAGATGGCAGGCAGGAGGATCTCTATTCAGAGAAGAGACGCTGGGATCATTTAAGTGCAAATTTCTGTCGTGTTAAGCCTCTTCCAGCTTTCTCCATCTCAGAACGCTTACAGGGCAACTGTTGGACACAGAGACAGAGATGCTCTCGGTGAGCTCCACTCCTCAGTAATTCCTCAGTAAATATCTTTAGAATCACAACTAAACTAAACATATAGTCAATAAAATTATGACAACATAAAAATCTGTCTTGTGAAATTTGGCAAAGTGTAGAATGATTTAGTTTTTCTTTCTGTTTTTAAAACGGCTTCCAGTTTCTTTTTTCTTTTGGTTGTTTAAATGGAATACCTTAGATTCACCTATAGCTGCAAGCTACTCCTGCCTGATGGTTTCCACTCTCCATATTAAGACATATCTGGTGTTTGGGCTATTGAAATGGGCAGTCAGCAGTGTTTTTAGAGGGGGTCTCAAGTATTTGCAGAGTTCAGTGCTTGTGATGCTCCACCAAGTGGATAATGATAGTCCTTAGAATATGTTGGGTAATTGTGCTAATTCTACAGGTGGAATAAAACAAGTATTTCTATCTGAAGAGCCTCAGAAGGCGTCTACAGACTCACTCCTTATATCAACCAATATACTTTTGTCTTCTGTTATAAAACTTTTTTTTAAGCTGCAGGATTAAGTGCTTTGACCCGAAAATGTAGTTGACAATACAATGACTTCATTGATGAACGTTTCATGGTCTTGTTCAGAAAAGTTCGGGTTCTTGTCTGTTGGTTTTGGTGTTGTCTGTGCAAACTTTCCTCATATTACTCCAACATCATGTCATCAATGCACTCAAGCATACATTCCATGTTTATACAGTTACAGGAGAAGGAGAGTGGGTCACCACTCTCAGTCGGGTCTGGGGGGGTTTTGGACTTTTTCTGTGTCACTGGAACATCTTAACTCTTCCTTCAGTCATTCTGTTGTAGATTTGCTGCTGTTTTTGGGATCATTAACATGCTGATGACCCAGTTTAAGCCCAGCTTTAGCTGACGGACTGATGGTCTCACTTTTTGTCTCTGGAAGAATTAAATACACAGCACTGCTTTGGTCTCGTCAAGTTCGGTCCTTCATTCAGAGGCTTCTGATTCAAAACTTTCCAAACAGGTTGTGCTGCGATATTAAGACGCTCTCTGTTGTCAGCCCTTTCCAAACAAGCTGTTTTTCTTCAGTCTTTTTCTAATTGGACTGACATGAACTTTGACGTTCTGATGTCTCTGAATATTGCGCGGTCTGAGATCGGAAGCTGTAGTATTTTTGCGCTTGTGAACAAATTTCTCGCTTTAGAATCGTTGCGTTCAAATAGATTGGAAAATGCTCTTTTGTATTTGCCAGGTTGATTGGCAACGTTTGCTTTTCTTGAATCTTTGCTCATGTCTTTGCTCCTTGGTGGTGTTTTAACACTTATCTGTGGGCTCATCTGTGACCAGGAGAGATCTATGAACTGAAATGCAAAAGTGATAAGATGGTAAAAATATACACATGACTCAATGATCGACCAGTCAACTGAAGATGTTCAGTATGTTTGTCATCCACATTACCATGGCTGTGACAGTAAATACCAGAGGTGTGACCAAGTCACTGTGTTGCAAGTCTCAAGTAAGTCTCAAGTCTCTGTCCTCAAGTCCGAGTCAAGTCTCAAGTAAAGAAGGCAAAAGTCGAGTCAAGTCTCAAGTCAGGAACCTTTAATTTCAAGTCATTTCGAGTCGTTTTTATTTTTTTATAATTTGCAATTATACATAAAATTCAAATAATAGACCATTTGTTATTTTTAAAATATGTATTTGAGGTTCATTTGTGATCCTCTTATTCATCTGGTATTCTTCAAATCTGTCAGAAGTAAACAGATGTCAGAAAATAAATTACAGCCATTCATGAATTACATTTGACTTCAGTTTACTCCTTCTATTCATAAATAAACATCAACACTACAACAATCATAGTTTTTAAAAAATGAAATAAGTATAAATGAAGTTATCACAAGTAAACTCAGGAAGGTCTGGTGCATTTATTTTTCTGCTTTTATTTCTAAGTATGTTAGTTTCAGTCCTCCGTAAATATGGGACAGACATTCTAAACACAAAATTTATTTGGGACAGTCACTGTATTTGGTCTTTTTTTTTTTTTTTCCCAGCAAAGCTATACTACTTGGAAATGGGTTCTGTGCGACATGTGACAGTCACGCCGGTCAGTGCATTAAGTCAAAAATAGTTGACTTAATGCACTGACTGCAGTAAACAATATATTGTCAATATAATTTCCCAACGTAGATGTCTTCAAATACACCAACCATCCTTAGATGATACTAGACCCGGCTCATCATCATGATGGGACAGAGAGACTCTGTTCCCTGTGTTCAGGTCCAGAATCTGCTTTCTGTTCCGGAGCCCCGCTCACTATCCACCGGCTTCCTGAGCTAACACGGTGCACATTATTTGTGGAGGCATTTGAAGGACCGGATTTATGGTAAATCATCACCAATTTAACCCGGAGTACACATGCTAACACGAAGTTAGCTAAAGTCAACTATCTTACAGCAAAAGAAAAGTGCCACCTACCGATCTTTGTGAAGCTTCAAATGCCGGACAAAGTTGGACGTCGTGGCATCTCCATCCGATATTCTCTTCTTGCATGTTTTACAAGTTGCAGTTCGTTTTTTAGTCGAAAGTTCATAACCTACGTAGCCAAAAGAAATTACTCGCGGAAGCATATTCGAGCGGTTATTTCGTATTTCGTTCCCTGAGCTCTGTAGCTGTGCCGCGTTTTTTTAAACGTCCAAATCCTGTTAATTTGATTGGTTGTGCTGCAGCTACGTACACATACATACATAAGGAGAGAGGAAAAACATAGTGACGGTCTGCGCATATTGATACGGAATGAGTGACATTAATTAATGACGCCACTTTATAAATAATGTGTTTTAAATTTTAAGACTTTGAGTAAAAAATATCAAGTCTTTTCAAGTAAACAGCTTCAAGTCGAGTCAAGTCCCAAGTCAATGGCATGAAAGTCAAAGTCAAGTCCGAGTCTTTGAGCATTTTTTCAAGTCAAGTCTCAAGTCGTGATTTTAACGACTCGAGTCTGACTCGAGTCCAAGTCATGTGACTCGAGTCCCCACCTCTGGTAAATACTGTTCTAAGAATGAGACACCGAGGTGGTCATTATATGGGGCTAAATGTGTGGGAAAAGTTTTGTAGTTACAAACTTTTACACGGTAGTTAATTTTGCATTGACTCATTACCCTTGGATGTTGTGTATTTACATTTGTTTATGATACTGTACTGGTATAGTGACCTCCACACTGTAAAAAAAAGAAAAGAAAAAAGAACTTAATCTTTTGATTAGAGTTACCGTCTCATTCAATGTGGAAAATCCAAAATAAAGAAGTTATTTGGGGGGGATGAGGGGAAGTTACAGGTTCTCTAAAGATTTTAGATTTTTAAGCACAACTGGGGCATTTTAGGTTGATCAGAGTTTAACCAGGAACTTAGAATTAGTAAGCCATGACTTCCTGTTTCTCTGGGTTAAAAACATGAATATAACCCATTTTTACCACCTTTTTACTTATCTTCTTTACAAACGCAAACATGGAGATTGCAAAATTCAATTTTGTTTTTTTAATAGCATACCAGTTCATGTCTCAAAGCATTTTACAATATATTTTTAAAAGAGAGGAAATCAATCCAATCAGACACAAATTCCATGTCAAGCACATACATTCCAGTTGCTCCAAGTTATAATACTTATTTTTCAGATTGGTTAAAAGTTTTCTATCTAAGGAAACCCAGCTGGTCGCATCGACTCACAGAATTCACTAATTCTGGATGAACACGTAGCGACTGCAGACAATCGCTTATGCTGTTGAGTTTACAGCAATCCCTCAAACAGATCATGGAGCCACAGTGGACAGGAAAAACTCCTCTTTAACAAGAAGAAACCGCCAGCAGAACCAGAACCTATTGATCAAGGAGAGATTTCTAATTCAAAGAAAGGTTAAAGGGGGTAGTAACTTCATCTAGCTGGTTTTAAAACTACAATAAAACAGTGCATACTGTTAACCACAACGAAACCCCAGCCAATAGCTTTGTCTAGCAGTCAGTGACCTTAGGATTATATGGACCAATCAGATCTTTGATCTAGCTGATTATTAAGGGTTTTATATATGAAAAGGAGCATTTTCAAATTTTATTCTGCATTTAATAAGGAGCCAGAGAAGGAAAATAAAAATAGGTGAAATATGATGACTTTTAATTTCATCTGGGAGTGAGTAAACTCCCAGAGAACTGAAAGTTCAACTAGAACGGTGCGCTCTGGTCGGATGAAACAAAGATTGAGATTCTCTGTAATTCTCACTTCTTGTGAATTTGTTGTGAAATCCAGGATGGAGAGTTGGAGACGCAACCCACGCCCACTGTGGTGGTGTAGGCCTTAGTTCAAAAGGCCTTGGAGAATATTGTTGGCATCAAGAACATCACCTGGAGAGTTCAGATAATTGGGTCTTTCTGCTGGTTACTGACAGACAAAATAGGGTAAAATCAACACAGAATGAAATCTCAGATAGAAACAAGTTCATTCTTCTTTATACCACAGTTCACTGTGTAAAAAAACAGAGAATAGAATGCACACTTTCAATAATCACTATAAACATAAAGTCCATCATAACGAACAACAGACTCCTGCCTGTCCTGTTTACATACTACAGTAATCAGAGCAAATCGGAGATAAAAAAAAAAGTGTAGCATCGGCCTCTGGTTCTGTGCAGCTGCAGACTGTGTTTTGTTAGAATGTGCTAGAACAAAATGAGAGACGAGCCATGCTGCCAAAATACACAACATAAGCCGTTCCTGCCATGCGATCAAAGGGAGAATTAAAACGACTTGATCCTCTCAGGAGTGGTTACAGGACTTGGGTTGAAAACCGGCGGCAGCTTTTGTCTGATTACTTGTGTATTGTGTCTGATGCGAGCTGTTGACCTATTTTTGTTCTTTTCACTCTTCAACTCTTACTTAAGCTTACTTATGATTTATTATTTTAATAAATCAATACACTGTGCTCAGTCATCCAGTGTGACAGATGACAGGCAATTCAGTTTTATGCTACATTTTAAAAATTAGACAATTTAAAACTTCCTGTACTTCCTTGGAAGCTTTCAGATTTAAAGGTTGGTTGCCGGTGGCGACCTTTTTGCTTTTTAGAGTTACTTCTTGACGTATTTCTATTGGCACAGAGCAAGAAGAGTACTAACTCATAAAAATAACACATCAATCCTTAGAGATTAGACGCTAAATCCTAACTGGTTCCCCCTGCTGGTTACATATACATATTGCAGTTTGCCTTTATTTTATAAAGAATTCTAAGCTTTCAGTTTCTGCTGCTGGGAGTGAACCTTCAGAGGCTAGCTGATCTGGCTAGCTGCTCCAGTCAGCAACTTTAATGGAGGGGGAGTTACTCCTTTGTGTTGTCAGCCATAGTGCTGTTTTTCTGCCCCACCTCGCCCTGACCTTTGTCACTATGGAATTTATTTTACTGGTTGCATTAACATTAACAGCAGGATCTCTGTTGAGACGGACAGAGTAAAGACATGTGATAACTGCATCCTGTGACACTGGCAGGAATTGATTTAGTTGAACTATCTGTAAACAAAAAAGAAAAAAAAGTATCTCACTCAATGTAAAGTCATGCTGCCTTAGTTAGTAACCCATGATGTGGTCAGGGTGGGTTGTGTGTCAATGTGAAATGTGACTGGATTTCTAGACTACATGTAAATGCTCCTTAATAAAACGAGAGCAAAACAGGGAAAAAAAATTGTATGTATATATATATACTATAATCTGTTTAAAAGCAGATGATTGTCCGATGATTCCGCGTCTCTGGTTCTTCTCTCCAGGCTCGGATCTCCTTCGTGCGGGTGAAGTACCTGTTTCTCACCTGGCTCACCGTCCTGGTTGGCAGCTGGGTTCTCTATGTCCAGTACTCGGCTTACACAGAGCTGTGCAGAGGACATGAGTGCAAGAACGCCATCGTAAGTGAAACCCCTGAGAATAAAGCAGTGAAATGAAAATAACACACCAAAGTCACAATAATGACTGTTGTAAGTACTTTTCAATGTCAGCTTTTAAATTTTAAATTTTATTATGTAATAAAGGTTTTCTGCCTAAACAAACTGGTTAATCTTTATTTATTTTCCAGGAAATTCTGCTTAAATAAAGAAGCAGTGCCTGAAAAAATTACGCCTTTAGTGTTTCTACGTGAAGTAAATTCCAGCTTGATTCTCATCTCCCTTTTAGTGCTCTGTCTGGGATTTCTCCCACTGAATTCAATTCAGAAGGAGGAGTTGTGAAGAATGACGTTGATTTTCTGTGCTGTTTTAGAATTGTAGTCGGCCTATCTAGGGTTGCTTCCAGCAAGCGATCATTTTTCCATAGCTGAGAGTCCAGACCCTATGTTCACAGCAAAGTGTAGAGCCAGAATTCTCTAAGATTCACCATTTTCTTTTCCAAGTGTGATAAATACAGGAGGGGAATCATCGATGGCTCTGCCTGCAGCAGTCTGTGTGAAAAAGAAACGCTCTACATGGGCAGGTGTCTGTCTACGCTACCAAACAACCAGGTTGGAGATGCTATGATTTCTTCTTAAACTGCTATTCACCATCATTTAGCATAGTAGGTGGTGTTTGACTGACATTCTGCTTTTTTCCAGGTGTACACAGGAAGCTGGGGGGACAACGGCGGGATCATCCGCTGCAAACTGGGGGAGGTGGGTCACTACGAGCTGGGCGAGGAGCCGGAGCCACGAAGAGAAACCCCAGTGTTCGATAAGCCTAACAGAGGCACCTCTGTTGAGAAGTTCAAAGAGATGCTCTTCAACCATCTCAAGGTGGAGGAGCATCCACCTGAGTGATTCAAGTTTGCACAGAACTAAATCCTCGATGGATGAAAACCTTACATGTCTTCCCTTCTCTACCAGTCCAAGCTTGGAGAGCATGCGGACCTTCGCAGTCTTGTCAGCCAGATCCTCTCCGTCGCCGATGGCAACAGAGATGGACGAGTGTCACTCCCAGAGGCTCGTTCAACATGGGCCCTTCTGCAGATGGATGAGGTAGCTCACATGGTAGTTTAAATGTTCTAGCTTAAGGATGAAGAGTGATCTTATGGTGGTCCTTAGATAAGATTAATCAGGTTTATCTTCAATTTGAAACAAAGAGCCTCAGTGTTGCTGTTTAATTCTGGTTGAATGGTTGGTAAATCTTTTTATCAGAAATGGTGGAACTCCTTTCATTTCTCAGAGTATTCCCATTTTCAGTCATAGTCTATAACTTCACAGTTATAGACTTGATGTCTGGATCATTGAGGATTCTTGATGTTTCTCTACTAAAGCTGCTGCAAAATTGGTGCTGCTGCATGTTTGCAGTGTCCAAACACTCAATGTGACTACTGTATGTTTCAACCATCTAGTTATTGATTTGAGTTGAAGAAGGAGAATTTGGAAGTATTCCACCTCAGTCATTATTCTCTTTGGTTTGTGCAGTACAGCTGTACTTCTGGCAGGGAAAAAGACCCTCAGCTTGACTCTACCACCACCATGGTGGTAGGTTGCAAAATCCAAACATTCCTATAGTCATTTTCTAAACAACTCAATATTTGTCTAGATCATATTGTTGTGTTGCGGTTTCATCACTGTGGACGTTGATACTTGTGTCCAACCTCTGGTTTATTGTCTGCTTGAGTCTTGTTGTTTATTTAGAAAGACTTTAACTAATTTCCTTTCATCGATTGTTGGCAGTTTGGGTCAGATTGTTGAAACTTTGGTTGTTGGTTGTCCCTACCGGACAATCATTTCACACACAAGTTAGTTTTGGAAAGCTTGCATTGGGCTTCAATAGACTTTCCAAAGTTATGACCCCAAACCTTTGGAAGATTGATCGAATCTGCTTCAAAGCAAGAAAACGGTTAGTTTTTATTTATTGATGCTGAATGTTTTTCTGTAGCCTTGTGATGACACAGATTTCTACTCTGTTCATTGAGGTTCTGCTGGGCCTGCTGCTCCAGGACCGTGGGCATACACCCCGCCTTCTTGGCTACTGCGGAGATCTCTACATGACAGAGCGGATCCCCAACGGGCCCCTCTACGGGTTCTCATTGCCCTGGCCTCTTGTTTCCTGGGTGCCAGGAGGTTTGCAGCGCACCATGGACCAGTGGTTCACCCCTTCCTGGCCTCGCAAAGCTAAAATCTCCATGGGCCTGCTGGAGCTCGTGGAGGACATTTTTCACGGTACCTACGGGAGCTTTCTGATCTGCGACCTCGCTGCCATGCACTTTGGTTACACCGACCGCCATGAGCTCCGGCTCACCAACACGCAAGTGTTGGTCCCTGAAGAGGAGTTCAGGCACACCATGAGAGTCCTGAAGTGTGAGACGGACGCCGACTGCGTGTATGGAGCGGACTGCCAGACCTCATGCGACCCATCTGAGAAGCGGTGCGGGGAGGAGCCGGTTCAGCCCAACCTCGCAAAAGCGTGCGGCGTGTTGAAGGACTACATCCTGCGTGGGGTGCCTTCAGAAATGAGAGAGGAGCTGGAGAGGCAGCTGTATGCCTGCATGGCTCTCAGAGGTAACGCCGGTCAGATGAACATGGAACACTCGCTCATCCTCAACAACCTGAAAGCTCTGCTTTGGAAACGGATCTCGCACACCAAGGACTCATGATGTTGGGGATTGTCGTTTTGAAATCACAATCATCAGGTCTCCAAGTGGAGCAGAGTGAAAGCAATGCAGTGATACATGAGTAGAATATATAATGAAATCATATCTATCACCCTCTAACACTTGTGAATAGAGATGCACTGATGAGAACTTTGGGGCCAATTTCCGATATCCGTTGTTTGTTTTTTTTATAAAGCATTACCAATTTTCACACTGTGATTTCTCTTTTAAAACTAGTGTGAGACGATATTAAGACACAATTCCAAATATTTTTTTCAAGCCTGTTTGCTGTGAGCGGCAATATTTAAATGGAGCACAGACAGCAGCAAGCAGGTGTGTAGGAGCAGTAGCTGTAAAGCAAAGTTTTATTACTGTTTTATAACTAAGGAAAAAATTATTGGACATTTTCCGCTGGATTTAGCATTTTACTAGTAATTAGCATAGTTAGCATTAAAAAACAGTATTATTGGTGTGTAATCCCTTTAGAGTCCTTTGATACTTTCAAATTCAGGATGTTCCCTTAAAGATAGAGGTTTAAATGTCAAACAATTAAAACAAAGCACTTTTATCATAATGTGTTCAGCCTTATTAATTAGGTTTTGCCCAGCTCCTTTCAGGAGTAGCAAACAAACAAAGGTGCTCTAATTAATTTTCATTTTGTAATGCAGAGTGCTATTTAAGTGTGGCACATTAATTTAACTGTTTGAAACTATTTGAAACACCAAATTTACCATAAATAAGTTGGCAAGCTTAATATCTTTTGTTTTTAAACTTTGGAACAATATACCACCACTACAAAATAAAATCAAACGATGCTGTTGGGGGGGCCCTTGGTGGGGCTAGGGCCCTAAGCAGCTGCTTAACTTGCATTTGACTGGGGCCGGCTAACTTAGGATTTTATTTTTAGTTTCTCACCAGTCAGGTCTGGTTTAAAAAAAAACAATTTGCTGTGCATCTCTACTTACAAATGATAAATCCAGTTGACCTACCTCCTCTCTTACTATTCTAAAAGTTTGGGGCCTAAAACCTGAACTCAGTGATTGTGTGTTCTCATCAGGCAAATCTGAAACAAGTCATAGAATCTTATGGTTATGTTTTGTGTTGTTCACCACAGTGGAATGTTATCTTTGAGATAATGACTTGACTAATTCACTCGTTCTGCCAAAACCATCCTACAGCGGATCTGCATCACCTTTACTTTGACATGAAGAAGTATTAGAAAATCAGAGTGCACTGTAAATAGGATGAGACAAATATGTGATCAAATCCACAGGGGACCACTGTTGGCACTTGCACTCCTTTATTTTTTGAACTACACTTGGAAAACCAAGCAAAACGAAATATAAACAAAACATGCACATTGAAAATGAAACTTAGGACTGTTTTATATCACACTAAATGATGGTCAGTTTTTGAGGTTAGAAAACAAGATGTACATAATCAGGGATTTAATGTTTTATTTTAATGATTCTTTTTGCTTAGAACACATCATGATAGAAAGATGAACTACAAAGAGGCGGCATAACACTGATGTAAACTATGGTACAGCTGCTTAGATGAACCTTCTATCAACAAGAGATGTTACTGTTCCTTTAAAGAAGCTTTGCTTTCAGTTTCTTATTATCACAACATGAGATGTAATGTCATTGTCGAAGCTGTAATCTGAAAGTTGAGTGCTGGTCATAGCTTTACTTTATTGTGCTGGATTTCCTTATTTTCAACAGGTTCTTTCTGGGCCCAGTGATTGTACAACAAGCCCAGTTTGGGTGTGTGTTTGGGGTGGTTGTGTCTTACAGGTTCAGGCCATTTGATGTGGTCAAAGAATATGCTGTCTGAAATAGCTTGACAATTTCCTTTTATCAAGGGTGACAGTGGGGTCAGAGGAATGAGACTTTGATACTGTCGGGGGTTCAAACTGGAAAACAGTTCAAAGACATTTCATAAATGGTTTGGTAATACATAAAGCCAGCTAACAATGGGGTTGAGGAATGGAGCTGACAAAAATCACGCCACTAATGGCCCCGTTTACTCAACTGTAAATCAGCTGTTGATAAGCTTAGGCTCCATGTAAGAACAAAAAGGGAACTACAAGCTTCCTGTTTTCAAATAAACCAAGCATATCCAACCCTGGAAACAGAGCATTACCATGGTTACTGCTAAGTTGGAATGACCTACTGGCTCCTTCTAGCAAATGTGGCCTACTAATTGTGTTCAAAATAATAGAATTGAGATGTATTAAAAAAAAAAGGTACATTTATTTTCAGAAACAGAAATGCATTAGAGAGGAAGAGCATGCAAACTCCATGCTGAAAGACCCCAGGCCGGGATTCAAACCCAGGACCTTTTTTCTGCAAGGCAGCAGTGCTACCAACTGCTTTCCTCTGTAAAGCATTTGAGATCATTCTGGCGGATCAGCCTGTTATTTTCAGCAATTCCATTTCTGCCCTCCCTTCGATCAGCGTTTCAGTCAACGAAGCTTCTTCTGGACAGCGTCTGGAACAATATTCCTCTGCTTCATCCTTCAAATGAGGAACCAAGATGATTGAATTTCACACTATTATTTTGAACACACCTCCTTTTAATTAATGGCTACGTTACCCAGAATCAGCAGGCTGCGGATCATGTCTGTTGGTTTTCCATTTCTCCACTACTGTACATCTAGAGCTAAATTATTTTAGCACCTAGAAATATTTCTACTAAAAACTGATGAGTCGGTCTGATGTCGCTATGTTGAACGTGATCTTAAGTGTTGAAGAGCGTTAACCGTCTGATGGCTAAGAAATGACGATCAGCAAAGCTTTGACTTGTCCACGTTAGCATTGTCTGAGATGGTAAGACAGGATAAACTGTACTCTAACTCCAAACTGTGACTAAATGGAGCTGCGTAAACCTTTGACCTCAGTGGCCAAATTCAACTGACAGGCCTTCATTTCAGTCTGAGTGTCTTTATGCTCTCCAGCACCGGAATGTTTTTCTCAAATGTCTGTTTTCAAACTGTAAGATAATCCCTCCTGGCGCCATATTTGTTGACATAATTGCAATTAATGGGTCAATCATGACTATGACACTGCTGCAGAACATAGTGGTGAATGATCTTTCCTTTTATAAAGGATGTTTCTGAACGCTACAAAAACAGTCTTGGTGTTTGTTCAGCCCATTTCTTGAAAGAATTCTTTTATTATTATCAGACCAGAAGTAATGGAGGTTCAGATTTTCTCCACTGCTTTTGTCCGGATGAACTCTGAAGGACACGGATCAGGACCCATCATGTCATGCTGTGTATCTGTGTTCATCACTCGCTGTACCGGGCATTTCTTACACAGCGAAAACCTTCACGTGTAAATTTTCCATATTTGTATTTCTCACTAAAATGATCTGTAAAATGGTCTATTTTTGAATTCCGTGTCGCACATGATGCTGAAGTTACTTTAAGAATGTTTACTGTCGATGGAAATGTGATCTTAGACATCCAATGCTGATTTTTTTTTTTTTAAGGTTCCTTTTCATTGTAGTTGGATTCAAATATGACTTCAACCACTGAATTGTAGACTTAACTGACCTGTAGAGCACATCAACATTGCAGTCAATGCTGCCTTGAGTTGTGATGTTTACTATTTGAAGAAACCAGCTTGATTTCTGCACAATTAAATGCCATACCACTTAGTGTCCTGAATGTAACGTGTCTTTATTAGGATTTACTTGAGAGTTTGAGCTCTAACAGTTTAAAAGATGAGTTGTTAAAACAAGTTGGTCTTTGTTTTAAGCAGAAATGACTCAAGAGAGAAAACCAGTAGAAAAATGTTCAACTTTGACTACAAACTGAAGCAGGAAACACTAAATCAGAAAGTGATGATCATTACTCATGTTGCATATTCCCTTAAAGTCAAAGTTGGAACTGAAAATACCATCTTTACCATGTTATAGAACCAAGAACCAACCAACCAGTGGGATTCTTATTTTATATGCTCAACAAGCAGGCTACTGTCAGCAGTTTAAAGCTGCACCGATTGCAGATTTCTGGCCGATCACTGATCTTTAAAAAACCTGACTTGCCAATTCCAGTTTTACCCAATTTTTCTTCTTCAGACATTAATCGCAAAACAAAAGGTTCTGATTCACTTTCAAAACGCTTGAGGTCCAGGGTGAAGTTTCCAGTCAGTCATGACTCGGGGAGCAAATCCAAATCTGCAGCAGTTGGTCTTCTGTTTTATTTAGTCCAAAAGTTTGAGCAGCCGTCTGGGAGATGGTAGAGTGCTCGATGCTTTCCCTCCCCTATAAATATTTTATGTGGATGCCAATTAAATTTTTAATTTTTTTTTTAGTTAGTTAATGCTCTAGTGACTATGGTACTGTTGTGCTGATGGAGCAGCAAACTGGAACTCCATGGGCTGTTAAGGGGAAGATAAGAGACACCAGAGGTAATATTAAAAGCTGCTGGGTTTCCTGAACTCATCAGGCTGACCTCCATGCCATGCTGCACCTAAAAGTTATCGATTCAAAAAGAGCCCCAACCAAGTTTTGAGTGCATGTGCTGTATGGTCACATAGTAAAATACATGGTACAATTCTGAGGGCAGATTTTATATACATTTAAAGTCTGAATTTTATTTCTACATGAAACTGAATCATTCAGATTTAAACAGGCCCCTGCATTTCTCACATCTTGTACTTAATATTAAACACTGTGGTGACATGCTAACTCAATGTGACAGTCATGCTGTGTGTTAGTGTGTGTGTGAAAGATTTATGAACAAAAAGTGAAAATGAACCTTTTACTGTAACTATTCCTAAGGTTTAGTTACCTTAGGACTTTGGGAGAAGATTCCCAAAGGGAATTCCAACTTTTGGGAACCTTAATGTAATTTGAACAGTTCTAGTCTTAAAGGGGTAGTATGTGCTTTCCAGCCACATAGTATCACTTAGTACAGGAGTGGGCAATCCTGGTCCTCGAGGCCCGGTGTCCTGCAACTCTTGGATGTCTCCCTGGTCCAACACACTTGAATCCAACAGCTGAATCACCTCCTAAATGCAGTCAAGTTCTCAGAGTCCTGCTAATGACCTCATTATTTGACTCAGGTGTGTTGAAGTAGAGATACATCTAAACGTTGCAGACCGGCCCTCGAGGCCTGGAGTTGCCCACCCAACTTAGTAGCACAATCAAGTAACTATGTTACCTTTAATTGTTATAAAAATGCTGTATGCATCAAATATGACTTAAAAGAAATTCAACTTTATAATTTAGTGCCTTGAAATTGGGCCTCTGTCTCTTTAAGAAACTTGCTCTTTCCAACACTCCATCTTCAGGAAGTCATCAGAGCATAGCTCCTCTATTAACTCTTAACATTTTTAACCAGTGTTGCTCTGGGAGGAAGCTCCTATAATGAGCTCAGCAGATGCATTATTCCATCAGGTGTTTGCTAATTTCTGCTGGCTAGTCTGAAGGAGCAGAGTGAGAGGGGCTTTGTGAGGCAGAAGCTCTGAAGCTAGGAAACTGCAACTCAGAGGAGGAATTGCACCTCTGTCCCACCCAGGCATTTTAATTAGCTGAACGGTTGCCATGGGAGATTAAAGGATGATGAAAGAATCAAGGCAACACTCCAGGTATGTTTTTGATGAGGGAATAAAAACCTGATGTAAAGATTAAAAAATATTTTACACAATACTGCCCCTTTAACTTTAAGGTTTCAGATACATCATTGCTGACTCACAACTTAATGTACTTTTATATAAAACATTGAGACGCAGTGCTTTAAACTGAACCATGAGACACCAGTAAGAGCAGAGACACAGGGTTGACTTTAATAGATTTATTTGTCTGACGCGTTCTTCCCCTAACCGTCCCCTGCTTCTTGTTCTTGCGCTCGTAAGAAGCTGGCCTTTTTCTGGGCAACGCGGTTCTTCCTCTGTGCCAGGGATAACTTGGCGCGGTTCCACCTGCCAGACGACAGACAAAAAGCCAATTCATTAACATTCACTACATCAGCCGAGAAAAAGTAGGCCCATCTACGAAAGGCATTCTCCATGCAACACAACACCAGAAATCTGCCATTAAACACATGTAGTTTTTTTTATTTTTATAAAAAGACTACATTTCTGAATCCACCTGGAACCCACCTCTTCTTTGTAACGTCTTTTTTGGGTTTCTTTTCATGTACGGGATTGGCTCTGATGGCGGCGTGTGCTTTCTTATACATCTCTTCTACCTGAAAGCAGAATTGGATCATTTGAACAGTGGAGCGGCAACATCTCAGTCTTCAGAAAGATTTGCTGTGCTCCTCTCAGCCCCGTCTTAAAAAGGACAGAGGACATCAACCAGTGCCAATGAAGGACCAACTACATTGAGCTCAGCTGCTAGTTTATTATCACCAAGAAGCAAATTCAAGGACAAGAGATGAACAGCAGAATGTTTGGTAAAGTTGGCTTTCTTTCTGAGCGGCGTCCTACCATGTCCGGTGCCACTCCGTTCTTGATGAAGCGGGAGAACTGCTTCTTGTAGGCGTCCTCGTCCTCCTCCATCAGGTAGGTCATGTAATCCGCTACGTTCATACCCATGATGTGCTTTCGGTGCACCTCCGCGTTGAACTCTTTGCTCTCTGCGTCGTAACCGGGGAAGCGTTTCAAGCTGCACGGAACATGATAGAGTCAGGAAGTCAAGTTCGGACTGATTCTACTCTTCCTAATAAAACCTAAGCCAACAGACCAGCAGGAACCCGGTTCTACTTGTCTGCTTCGGTTCAGCTTGCTTCTCTCAGCCCCGTCTTGAAAACGACAGTAAACATCAGCCGGTGCAAATGAAGGACCAACTACATTTTGCTCAGCATATGTTTATCATCACCGAGAAGCAGAGGAGAACCAGCGAGACGGGGTGGGACGTATTGGACTAGTTTGACTGTCTGCATGTATTCACATGCATCAGAACAACGCTCAGGTTTATACAGGTGAAGAAAAAACAATGAATGCTTTCGGCAGTAAACTGCAAGACATTTTAGTTGAGCAATAAGCTCCTCCGGTTACAGACAGTTGCCCTGTACAGGTGAGAGAGTCTTCTCTTCCCTTGAGTTGTGATGATTGAGTTGAGATTATGATGATCATTTTTGGAGCCAATTGTGTTACAAACCCTTCTTTGTGCAGAATGTGAATAGGATAATGAATTATCTGCCTGTTTTTACTCCAGCTCTGTAGTGGCTGTGTGCTGACATTTATCTGGCTGCAAGGCAAACACCTTCTGGTGAAACTTTAACTGCAAAGGGCACTGATGCAGCCACGCGTTTCATGGGAGGTTCTGCTGTAAATATTAACCAGCTGTTCAACAGACCCGGTCCTGTCCATAAATCTTCCATAAATCCAAATGAGCAGAAGCTAATAAAAAAAAGGCAGAAACTTGAATACTAAGTCCTAAGTGACTCTGAAAGAACAGCAAATCTGATTCTTTTTAGACAACCAGTCCAGAGATAATTCAGCCAGATGTGCTTTATTAAAAGTTTCATAACCAAAACGGCTGACAGAAAGAGGCTGCATTCATCAGATCCACTTATTATGAACGGTTTGATTTAAATATTCTGCTCAGGATTAATGCAGTGTTGATGCTTCACCCCTAGCAGCAGCTCTGACCTCTCATTAACCTTCATGACCAGTGGAACAACTTTCCATGAAAACCTGATGTTATACGAGCAGAAACTCCAGCAGAAACACACCTGCAGTTACAAACAGAAAACCAACATGGATTCACCTTAAATGTTTATGTAATACTCAGTGTGGCAAATTGGTGAATGGGTAACTTTATAGTAACTATGCCTGTTTTATACAAAGTAAATGAAGTGGGGGAAAAAATGACCATCAGGGCTGCACAATATAGAGCAAATATAACATCATCTCAATATTCATATAGCAAAGGACTGATTAGATGGCAATAACTGTTGGCTAATCAATCCCAAATAATAAACTAATGTTTCATGATAATACAGCTGGTGCACCTGACTTTCTTTCCTTAGTTGTACCTAAAAACAAACCAAACAAAAAATGAATATAGGGGTTATATTCACAGGCTATACCGCCATCTGCTGACCGTTTTAGTTGTGGAGTCTTTCATTCTGGTAGTCTGATTGATTAATGAAAGATTCATTTTCATGTGCTGTCCAGTCTCCTGCAATTTATTTATCCATATATTATACAAATACAGACTGGCGACCTGTCCAGAGTGACCCCGCCTCTCGCCCGAAACGTTCGCTGCATAGGCACCAGCAGCGCTTCTGACCCCGCTAGGGACAAGAGTGTCCAGAAAATGGATGGATGGATTATACAAATAAACATGAACACCAGTTAATACGTCAATTTTCAGACAGTTTTCTGCACCACATAGTTAAGATTCTATAAACACCGGCAGATCTGAAAGGTGTGGCTGAACTGATGCTACCTCCGTTTTTTTTCAGGTGCATTATTGACAAATTATTTCTATTTTTGGGGGGTATTATGTTCCAAGTTTTTTAATTTTCCCTTTCCTAAACTGTCAGGAAAAAATCTGCACAGGAAGCCTGATAAATCTGGACTGTAAGTTTTCTGCAAACGGCAGATAAAGAACCTCGACACGGGTCTGTCTGCTGACGTCTCAGGTGGTCTGACCGAAACCATGGGAACCACGGCTGTGACTGTTGAACTGTTGCTCTTGCTTCATTAGTTTGTGTAGTTTAATCCATCAGCCTTCTGAATGTCTGATGAAGCTCTGCTCCTTACAGCCCAATCTACTCCCCGCTTTGATGTGTGTGTGAGATTTTTCTATCTCACACACACACACACCATCACACTGACCTGTGAGGAATGGCCAGGCCTCCGTCCACTGCCCCTTTCAGTGCTCCAAACACCTTGTTCCCTGTGGTGGTTCTGGCCAGCCCAGCATCCAGGTAGCAGGTGAAGGCGCCCGGCTGCCCGTCCACACTCTCCACGTTGAACTCATCTCCCGTCACCTCCACCTGGCCCTCGTACACCTGATCCATGCCAAACTTGTGCAGCAGCTACGAAGAAAATAGTTTTGGATTTTTTTTCATTGTCGTTTCGTTTTATTTGTTGTGACTTGTGGTCTGTCTAATTCGGTTAATTTTAATTAGCTTTTAGTGTCAATTTGCAATTTTTTCTTAGTTGTTATTGGTTAATGTTTAGTTTAGTTTTTATTAGATATTGTAATAAATATCTAATTATTTATTAGTTTGTTCATATGGTGCACTGTATTGTGATTATGTTTACACTGATTGGGTAGTGAACGCTCAACAGAAGATTCCATTTTGAAAAATGTATTAAATTATTGTTGAACAACTGACTGGTGTTTTCCCCCAACTTTTACTGTCACCATTTTGTAGACTAGCGTACCGTAATTAGCCCACAGCTGAGGTAAACTGCTTGTGTGAGCGAAAAAATAAACGAATTCCACATCCGTCCGAAAGGCTAATAGAATCATGAGCACAAAAACGAAGGAGAATATGTCTATAATTTCAGTATGTTTCAGTTAGTTTTACAAACACATGATGTAGTTCCAAGTTAGTTATTCTTTTCCCCCTCCTTAATTACCGTTTTTATTCATTTCAGTTACCAAAAACGTTTTCTCAATTTCAGTTTCAGTTGGCTTTGGTGACCTACAGTAACTGTGGTGAGAAGAGCAGCTGTGGAGGTTTAGAGGTCAGACCCTTCTGTGGTGGCGTGCTCACCCTGCGGGCCAGCAGCAGCCCGGTGCAATACGCTGCAGCGTAGTTGGTGAGCCCCACGTTGATCCCGTACTTGGGCAGCTCATGGGAGTAAGAGGCGCTCACGATGTGATCTCCCTCGATCTTTGAGTAGGCGATCTGGACGACAAGAGGAAACGGAAGACGGTAGATCGGATCTTTTTTTTTTTTTTTTAAAGGAGTGTTCAAGTGTGTGTGTGTGTGCGTGTCAGTGGCTAACCTGGCAGCAGATATCCCTGTTGGACAGTCGGACGATCAGCCGGTACTTGGGGGTGTTGTACTTGTTCTTGTCCTGAACAACCAGCCGTTTGCGGGCGTAGAAGTCTGTTTTCCCCTCTGATAATTCAACAGGACGCAGAGTCAGCGGCTTATTATTCCATAACTACCAATTAATCTGATTACATCACTATTTTTATCAAAATACTTGAAGCAAACTAGTATTTATGTATTGTAGTTGTTTGGAAAGCAAACAGAATGCAAGAAATTTGTAAAAGAGGAAGAACCTTCGTGTTGCGTTCACTGACCTGCCAATCACTGATCAGAACCCACCCAGAGAAAGCTAGTTACATAGCTCTGCAGTAGCAAACTTTAAATTAATTCACTATACGATGATAACATTTATAACAGCTGATGATAACAGCAGAACAATAATCACAGAGAATTTCATTAGTCTTATATTGTTATTAGAAATGTATAGCTGTGATGAATTTTCACATTTAGGGCCACAACTCTTACAACATTTTAGCTATAACCAGAGGGCCAAAAATGACCCCAGATACTGTCATTTTTACTTATGTATATTTTATTTTATTCCATTTGTATTGGAAACAACTTTTTTCCCCCAGCACATAAACTACACTCTAGACATTTACTAGGAATCACAATTTGGTGCCTGTTAGTTGCAGCTCTTTACCTCTTCTTCTTCTGAATTTCACTTCATATCTCTTGAAGTAGGCTTTACTTTTCACCACCTTGACGAAACCCTGCGAATACACACAAACACGCGTCAGTTTAGCACGAAAGATAACATAGCAGAATATAGACAAACTATTATCTGTTGAGGCTCAACCAGAACTTTTTAGTTCCTGGAAAGGCTCCAGGAGGTCAGCTGAGATCCAGTCAGCCATGAGTCGCCACGCTGGAGCTAAGCGGCTCACCGGCCAGAAACAAGCAAACATCCGCCGGCATCCAGCTCCATCCGCTCCTCACACAGCCGGGAACACCGCTGCACCATCACACACATCTGCACACACTCGCCTGCCCGACATTACACAAATACGGACACTATACACTTACCATTTTCCCCTTATTTTTACTCCTCTTCCTCCACAATTCAAGGAACGGCCTGCCGCTTGCAGTCACTACTTGTCTTCCGGTAAAGCGCCTATCTCGTCATGCGGCAGCGCCACCTGCCGGATCAGAAGAAAGCTTCGTCCACAGACACCTACAGAGGGCGGTAGGACACAGCGGCTTGATTCAGCAGTACCACCTGGAATGGTGACAAATATACTGTATATAATACACGTACGTCAAAAAAATTAAAAATAAAATAAAATCATAGAATATAATAGAAAATGAAAATGTTTACTATGACCCCAGATACTGTTTTACTATGATAAATGGTAAAAAAAAAAAAAAAAGTTTAAGATTTTTCTCGCTCCTTTACAAAGGGAAACACATCAATGATTTACACTCACAATAAAATACACTGCCTGGCCAAAAAAAAAGTCGCCACCTGGATTTAACTAAGCAAATAGGTACAAGCCTCCTATTGGATAAGTACTGCATAGGCGATTATCTTTCAGCTGGCAACAAGTTATTTAACCCCAGCTGATGCAATGAGTAACTCCTCATTTCTTAAACAACCATGGCAAAAGACACATCCTGTGGTCGTGGAAAAGACGTTAGTCTGTTTAAGAAGGGTCAAATCATTGGCATGCATCACGCAGAGAAAACATCTAAGGAGATTGCAGAAACTACTAGAATTGGGTTAAGAACTGTCCAACGCATCATTCAAAACTGGAAGGATGGTGGGGAACCATCATCTTCCAGAAAGAAATGTGGTCGGAAAAAAATCCTGAATGATCGTGATCGGCGATTACTTAAATGTTTGGTCAAATCAAATCGAAGAAAAACAACAGCAGAACTCAGAAGTATGTTTAATTGTGAACGCAAAAGCATTTCCACACGCACAATGCGAAGGGAACTCAAGGGGTTGGGACTGAACAGCTGTGTAGCCGTAAGAAAACCTCTAATCAGTAAGGCTAACCAGAAAAAAAGGCTTCAGTTTGCTAGGGAGCATAAAGATTGGACTCTGGAGGAATGGAAGAGGGTCATGTGGTCTGATGAGTCCAGATTTACCCTGTTCCAGAGTGATGGGCGCATCAGGGTAAGAAGAGAGGCAGATGAAGTGATGCACCCATCATGCCTAGTGCCTACTGTACAAGCCTGTGGGGGCAGTGCTATGATCTGGGGTTGCTGCAGTTGGTCAGGTCTAGGTTCAGCAACATTGTGTGCTAAAAGAATGAGGTCAGCTGACTACCTGAATATACTGAATGACCAGGTTATTCCATCAATGGATTTTGTCTTCCCAAATGGAACGGGCATATTCCAAGATGACAATGCCAGGATTCATCGGGCTCACATTGTGAAAGAGTGGTTCAGGGAGCATGAGACATCTTTTTCACACATGGATTGGCCACCACAGAGTCCAGACCTTAACCCCATTGAGAATCTTTGGGATGTGCTGGAGAAGGCTTTGCGCAGTGGTCAGACTCTCCCATCATCAATACAAGATCTTGGTGAAAGATTAATGCAACACTGGATGGAAATAAATCTTGTGACACTGCAGAAGCTTATTGAAACAATGCCACAGCGAATGCGGGCTGTAATCAAAGCTAAAGGCGGTCCAACAAAATATTAGAGAGTGTGACCATTTTTTGGTGGCGACTTTTTTTTTGGCCAGGCAGTGTATTTCAAGTCTTTATTATCTTGATGACTACCGCATACAGATAATGAAAACCTAAAATCCTAAAATCTGAGAAAATTAGAATGTTGTGAAAAAGTTAAACATTGGAAACGCCCGGTGTCATTTATCTAATTATCTTAAAGATTTCCTGAGTTTCTTTCACTCTGGCTCAGTTGGACATAATCTCAGGGAAGACTGCTGACTGGACAAATGACCAGAAGACAGTTACTGACACCCTGCACAAGGGCAAGCCACAAGAAGTCACTCTTAAAGAAGCTGGTTGTTCACAGGACATGTTCTTAAGGAAAACATGTGGTAGGAAACAGTGCACAAGCAACAGGAATAACTACAGCCTTGAGAAGATTGTCCAGCAAAATTAGTTCAAGAATCAGAGAGAGCTTGAGTGAACTGAGACCTCAAACAAGATTTGAGTGAGTAGAAATAAACACTTTAAATAAGCAGCCTGACATGTCTATTTAAAATATCATTTTTTTACTGATCTTATGTAATCTAATTTTCAGAGACTCTGAATTCTGGGTTTTAATTATCTGTAAGGCATACTCATCAAAATTAGAAAACTTTCATTTTGGTAACGAGTGACAAAAAATAAATATTTCACTACATTCCAACACACCTCTATATTCTCATGAAATGGTTTTTTGAGTTAAGAAAAGCAAAAACACAACAATTGTGTTCCAATTTAACAGGTTAGTCAGCTACACCGAGTTCTAAAAATGGTCTTTTACCTCAAAATGCTTTCATCATTACTAAATAATTTTCCTGATCAGTCATAAATTATTTTTCTGCAGGGTGATGTAAGACGATGTACTGGGGAAAATATGATGATCTGGTAGTTCAGCTGGAACTTTACAGCACACATTGAAAATACAAGATTTTAAAGATTTAGATAATAGCAAGTTTAATTTGTTTAAAACTGTTTTCAGATTAAAACATTGATCAATGTTTTAATGTGTCAGAATGTGTTTGAATATCAAACCTGAGTTTGAGCTGTTTTGTAAAGAAGAATGAGCCAAAAATTTCAGTTTCTCTATGTGAAAATCTGGTAGAAACATGCATGAAAAAAAGAGTGCGTTTGTAGGAAATGGTGGTTCTAAAAAGTTTGAACACAGGAGGGCTACATACAAATCTCTGCCACACTTTTAAGATTTTTTTATTAGCAAAAACAACTAATATGTCCACCTTACAATTTTGCTCTACGTCTTTTTTGTCTATCACAACTACTGAAATAGACTGAAGTTAGTGGTTTTACCATGAAAAAAAAAATCAAGTGATAGAAATAATTTGGGAGATTCTGTAAATCAACTGAAATACCTTGTGTTCAGAACCACAGGACGTAGTTTCACATCACATCTTCAAGTTTGACTTAGCCAAACATGACAGTGTTTGTGTTACAGGACAGAAGATGGGGACGTTTCTTTGCGTTAGACCAAGCAGGTAGGCATCGTCAGTGTGGGTATGTCATAATCCATGTGGAAAGAAAAATGTTTCTATGATAATATTTACGTTGCATGTCATCCCACATCCACTCTGTGATGTCCGGCTGACTATTTTTTGTCCCTTGGTGAGCCATTGACATTTGAAGATGCTAATGCTGCGTCAGCGCGTGTTGTGAAATCGTGCTTCTCTGTAGAATTATGACGATTAGGATCAGTGATGAAATCTCTGATGGTTTGGGCGGATTTTAAATCCTCTAAAAGGTCATGATATTTCACAACTGATTCTGTCCGTGAGACAGATTTCCAGCCCAAACTACAAGTCAAGACATAAACATAATATTCATGGAGGAGAGACTAATTTGACCCCTAATTACAACATAAGTAATGACGATGACTATAACTGCTTAAAAACTCTGTCTATGTCACAATGTGTATCTAATCCATTGCCTATACATTGTCTCATAAAAGTATGGGAAACTCCTTAAGCTCCTTCATATTATCTCACTCTGAGGTTATAAACGCGTGAGGAACCTTTGAGATATTATGCTATAAATTAATACAGAGTGGTAGGTCAATTTTGCATTCTGAATTTTCTTCCTCAGCATTGCATAAAAACGGCTAAAACCACACTTTGTTGTTGCCTTCACAATGAAAACATTTCTAATTTTGGTTTTGTGAGAGCCACAGAGGAAGGACCGAAGAGCCGCCTGTGGCTTTGGAGCCACAGGTTTTGGGCCCCTGCTCTAGAGTGTTGCCTAGCATTAGCTTTCTGCCCACAGCGCTGAGCTGCATGAACGCCAAAAAGCTTATGTGTTGTTCTCGTTTGACCACAGCACCTTCTTTCATGCGTTTGCTGTGTCTCCCACACGGTTTGTGGCAAACTGCCAGTGAAACTTGAAGACTTTCTCTCAACGATAGCTTTCTTCTCACCTCTCTTTTCTGACGGCTGGAGTTTGGATTGCACAACTCATAACTGTCCTGACGACACATCTTTTCATCTGATCAGAGGATCTCCAGACTTATGTTGGGCCTCTTGGTTGTTTTGTTGGTGGTTACTTCCCCTGGAGTATTGGGATGCTGTTTTGTGAAATCAACTTTTTTTTGAGCGTCACATCATGTTATGATGTTATTCCCCCATTAAAAACAAACACTGAATGTTGCGTTGATTCTTTCATGCAACAATTCAGCTGTGAAAAACGCCTGGGAGGTTTGAGCACATGAGATTTTAAAGAGACAGAGTCCCTATTTCAAGGCATTAAATTGCAAAGTCTAATTTTTTTAAGTCATATTTGATATAGATTTTTTATTTAACTGTAGGTAACATAGTTACTAGATTGTGCTAAAAAGAAAAAGGCCACTATGTTCCTAGAAAATACATAAACAGCACCTTTAAACTTCTCACCAACTTTTCCCAGGTAAAAGGCTGCTCTAGATTTTGTTTAAGTTATCAATGTAAAGCAGGCTGATCTATTTTTGAAACCAAGTAACCAAGTGGAAATAAATTTATTTCCACTTTACATTTTACTGACTACAATTGGTCAAATTGTCGCATTAAATGCAGATGAAATTCATGGATCTTTTGATTCCAAGGTTTATGAAAATCTTTGATTGCAACATAGTATAACGTGAAAGAGCAGAAGGTGTGTGACTGCATCTCTGCGATCCACTGAGCCATGTGTGGACATAATCTTTAACCTTCTCTTGTTGGTAGCCACTTAGATTTAGATCTAGATAGGTCAAAGTCTAGCTCACCAGCTCACACCAAGTTTCGTCTCGACAGCTCGTTTTCTTGTTTCAGCCAATCTGCTGTCGATCGACAGCAGATTGCAGCTGCCAAACGTTTCACAAGAGACATGAGCCCACTGCTCTTACTTTGCTTTATATTACCAGCCAGGTCCATCTTTTAAATCTACAGTTAGACACATTTGCAGCTTTTTTTTCTATGCATTTTTTTTCTAAGTTTAGATAGAATGATCACGTAGCCGCAGTGAAGAGGGCTTACACTGTGGGAGGAAGTGGGGGTATCCGTACAGAACTCATGTCTGCTCAAGGAGAACATGCAAACTGCCTTAAGAAAGGCTTACAGACACCATTCAATAAACTAGAATATTTCTGAAAGGTCCATTTATTTCAGGAATGATCACTAAGTGAGACATATTGCAAAGATCAATTGCACAGAGGTGGATGTGCGAAAGCCTTTGTTTCTGCAAATTGTCGTGATTTTCAACTTACAGGTCATGAAAACGTGACATTTAAAAGTAGAATATTACATAAGACCAACAAAACAAAATCTATTTTTAAAAACAGAAATGTGAGCTGAATGAAAAGTAAGTTTAATAACGCCCTGAAGGTTGTTATTTTCAGAAGGTAATTCTAATCTGACAAACAAAACTCGTCAGGACGTTTTTTTTCTAATTTATTGAACATGACTGTAAGAACCAGTCATATTCATCCAACCAGAGCCAAGAGCCAAGAGCCAAGAGCCTACCCACAGACCATGAAGGATTTCTAATTTACAACTGTTTTATAGTCTAATAAGACTTTTACTATTAAATATTTAAACTACATAATCAGTCTATAACACAATCTTTAAAACCAGACATTAGATTTGGCCAAAGTGTGACCACTGACTACATAGCACTAGCTTGTGCTAACTAGGTAGCAGCTAGGTAACCTTTCTTAATGTTTTCTAATACCTTAAGAAAACAAACTCATTTTCTAGTGTGAACTAAGACCATCAACACGGCCCGTGGATTATACATTATACATTATCATACGGCATAATTTAGCCGTGTTGTCATTGCTTAATTCATCTGGTGGAAGAGCTCCAGTAAAGGTCTCGTTTAGACAAAATGGCAGCCATAAAGAACAACGAGGTTCTAGACTCCTCTTTAATCCAGCAACCTGAGTCATAGTTTTTCCCTCGACGTTGGTTAAAAAAATAAAACTGACTAACCTCTGAACCGCCAGCATCAACTTTAAGAAATGAATGAAACGGTTTTTATGCAGCTTAGGCTGAACATTTTTCTATTTGCTGTCATGACACACTGACAGCAGCACAGACAGCCAGCGCCTTGTCCCTGTGACAAGGCATTCATCGGCAAAGAAAAATGACTTGATGACAAGAAAAAGTAAGAGTTTGACTCCTCTCCCACAGAAGATTCATCTGTTCCTGCGGTGCAGTCTGGAGATGCAAATGTCCGAATCATGAAGTTGTGATTAACACGGGGTCAGTCAGGAGGCCAGCAATCAAAAGTTCATCAATAAGAGAGAAGGAACATAAAGCTAAAACAGCTTTAAGGCCTTTATTTCACACTTAATGTGTGAAACCATCATTCTGATCAAAAGAAAAACATTGTCTGAACAGGTGAGTCATCCCCAAGCAAAACAATAAAAAAAACAGGCATTTCAAATTTCTCTGATAATCTTTTTATAAAAATTAGCAGAAGATGATCATGAAAAATAATTTGTGATTTATATTGTTTTGATTGGAGTCTGAACAGATGAAGTAAGAGTGTGGTAACACTTTCTAAATGAATGATTATCTGATGTTGTAGAAGTAATCACATGACTCCACAAAGGGTTGACAATCAATTCATATCTTTATGATTAATTCATGTGTGAGAGAAATGTGAGTTTTACCTTGACTAAGAATTAGAGGAATAGCATTCCTATTATTAACTTATTATGACTCATTAGATTTTAAACTTCTCACACCAAAATGGTAATGTTGAGCAGAATAAAAAGCTGAAAATAAATCGCACTGTAAAAAAATGTAGATAGATAGATAGAGAGAGAGAGAGATGCAAATGTCCGAATACAGATGATCAAGTATTCCTGGAAAGTTATTCGACACTATATATATATATATATATATATATATATATATATATATACAGTACAGACCAAAAGTTTGGACACACCTTTTAATTCAATGAGTTTCCTTTATTTTCATGACTATTGACATTGTAGATTCACACTGAAGGCATCAAAATTATGAATAACACATGTGGAAATATGCACTAAACAAAAAAGTGTAAAACAACTGAAAATACCCCTTATATTCTAGTTTCTTCAAAGTAGCAACCTTTTGCTGTGATTACTGCTTTGCACACACTCTGCATTTTCTTGATGAGCTTCAAGAGGTAGTCACCTGAAATGGTTTTCACTTCATAGGTGTGCCCTGTCAGGTTAATAAGTGGGATTTCTTGCCTTATAAATAGTCATGAAAATAAAGAAAACCCATTGAATTAGAAAGGTGTGTCCAAACTTTTGGTCTGTACTGTATATATATATATATATATATATATATATATATATATATATATATATATATATATATATATATCCATACACAGAAAATGTACACCCCACATGCGTTATCTCCATTCCGGGCGAGAGGCAGGTACACCCTGGACAGGTCGCCAGTCTGTCGCAGGGCAACACAAAGACAGACAGGACAAACAACCATGCACACACACACTCACACCTAGGGAGAATTTAGAGAGAAAAATTAACCTGACCGTCATGTTTTGACTGTGGGAGGAAACTGGAGTACCTGGAGAGAACCCACGCATGCACAGGGAGAACATGCAAACTGGACCTTCTTGCTGCAAGGCAACAGTGCTACCTACTGTGCCACTGTCCAGACCTATCTATCTATCTATCTATGTTATTGTCTAACATGGCGAAAGTTGCTCAGGCTTCTGGATCTGCTCTGAACAGCTCCTGGCTGGATCTGCTGCAGGTAAGAAATTGACTGTTCATAACATCACAACAGAACCCCAGTTTTTCCCAGTGTGGGAGATGTTGCTCCACACCATCAATCTGCTCACACCAAAGAGGAGGACTTGACAAGTTTTATGGGCTTTTGCACTGCAGTGACTATAGCAACCCAAAGGCAATCTGCACTACTGGACGAAGACTAACATCTTTTCTACAATCTGAACGATGATAGGTCACGGTTAAAATAAAAATATTCTGAACTTTCCGTACTTTTTGCCCCACATGGTGGAAAACACAAAGATCATCATAAAGCTGTGGTACGGACTGAAGGACGTCGCTGTATTCATAGCACCGTTCTACGGAAACCAGAACTGTTATTAAGGCGTGGAATGAAGAATCAAACCCACACAGGGACTGAATGCGAATATGACTAAAATGATGACACAGGAACTATGATAGTTCTCCAAATTTCTTCACCAGAAAAAATATTCCCCTCAATGTCCAAGACAATCTAATCTCAAATCCAAAAGTTTGGCAGAGCCTTAAACATCAGTAACAGAAGACGCACCGTAGCTGAATATGATAGAGCCTCGGTTAAACACTTCAATTTAAATAAAGTAAAACTGAAACAACAAATACTAAAGGTCTCATATTAAACTGCACAACAGCATTATGGAGCAAATACACAGCAGTTGCTTCCATCCAGTGTTGATGACACACATGTCATGGGCTGGCTAACACTGCCACTGCCAACATTTACATATCGTCAACTTCCTAAAATTATGGCCTAAGTCGTTGTCAGTTGAAACCAGATATTTTACACTCAATAAAAAGACACCAACACATTTTTTACCTCACTGTCTGAAGTTAAACCAGACCAAACTTTTCTTATTTTAGCTCAGTTAGAATTAGCAAAATTATTTCTATTTGCTAAATACCAGAAAACTTAGCATGAACATATTTTTAGAGATTTATATATCTGTTTTGCAAAAGTTTGCATACATTTGGTCAGTATCCGAAATAACTGTCTTTAAAAATGTGTTCATCAAATAGGCATCATTTTGGTCATTCTAACTGAGCTAAAACAAGAAAGTTTTGGTTTGATTTAACTTCAGGCAGAGGGAAAAGTGTGTATGTGTGTCTTTTTATTCAGTGTGTGTAAAGATCTAGTTTCAGTACATGCATGCACTTCTTACAACACATCTGATTTTCTGCCTTTGCTGTAGTGAGAGGGAAAACCTCCTGGTTAATGCTGAGTGATGCTGGACTAACCTGAAGTCAAAAATGACAATAAAACCTGCAGTGAACTGCATGGGAGGCCAAACTGATGCTAATGTCAGGAGGATTCTTTCATTTTTCCTCTTTAAATATGATTTTATTTTCACTATAAAGTCAACATTCCAAACAATTCAAGAGATTTACAGGGAATTATTACACATTTGGTTATTTTGAAGGATGAAATTATATGAACAGTTTAATAATACAACTTGTAAAGATGCACGAGTCTGAGACTAGACCAAAAGTAAGCAGACTTGTTATAAATCTCAATTTTTATTTACTTACTTTTTTTTATGAAGATGAAGAAAAGCTTACAGATCCCCAGAACTGCAAGTTAACAGAATGACAAGGAGGAAAACCAGAGAACAGAAGGAACCAGAGGCGAAAAAACAAAACCTGGGAGCTTAAACATGCTGAGGAGGGAGCAGAGGAGCTAATTACAGATGAGTGGATGCGGCTGGGGAGGGGACCAGTGGGGGAACATGAGGAGATGAGTACC